>NC_056731.1:1891755603-1891758103 GCF_019279795.1 Protopterus annectens | reverse complement strand
TGTTGGTGTTATGAACTCCATGACACTCCCTAACAGGGCATTGTGGGTGAGGCATGAGCATTTGCCAGAGGCCTGTAGGCCAGGTGTGACAAATGCAGGCCATCTGTAGGAGGGCAGTACATTCTGATGATCATATGTTCCCAGGCGGCTGGCAGTGGACACCCCTGGGATGGCACCAGTAAGTTGACTGTGGGTATTACTGATAATTGCTTTCTGTTCATGTTGAGCCATCGCTCTAGTTGACAGCTGGATGCTGATTAAGGCTAGGGACATGTTACTGAATGTCTATTGGACTATGGGTGAGGGGGTGACATATCTGTACACAATACACATTTTCAGAGACTGTGCTGATATTTTCTTAATATTTTGGTCCCATTTAGCATAATGATGTGTCCTATCTTTGAGACTACAGGCATAGCAGTATCAACCACAGGTCAGATTGTTCTGGCATAAACATTTGTAGTTTCAGACTTCTTACCTTTCAGAGCTATACTGTCACTGCCAGACCTGCTGTGATATCACTGTGTAAGTGTGTAGGTGGGGATTTCATGGATGTAGCCATGTGGGGGCCTTTGCCAGACATTTCTGTATAGTTTTCTACAACTGATCTGCTGGGTGAGGCTGGGGTGGGTATGGGACCCCCACTTTGACATCCATGCATGTGACCTGTGACCCCCCAGTTATTTGGCTCACCACATATACTGCAGTGGTATTTGTCAACTAGGTTGGTACAGCATAGTGTGGGTAAGCCAGTACTGGGAATACACTTCCTGCTGTTCCACAGAGCTGTCAGTTGTCTGCTGCTATCACAGTAAGCCCCCCCCCATTCCCTTGCATGCTTGCATCAATACCATAGATATGCTATCAGAACATTCTACTCCACTCATTTATTGTTAAGAAGATTAACTTATCTTCTGCCTGAGGCAGTTGTGAGGATAGTGCTTGAGGGCTGACTATGTCAGATGCATAGTACACTGCCTGTACATGGTAAGGCACAGGTGGTATGATGTTTGCCATCCATTTTACTGTGTGTGCGAGTCAGAGAGAGAGATCAGTCCCTCAGGCCCTACAGTGTCAGTGTATGTGCAATGCGTTGCCTCTTTGCCAAGCACAGGGTATACCGGGCAAGCCTCTGTCTGCTTACAGGGACAGGCTCAGGATGTTCCTCCTCCAAGTCCCTCTGTGCCTGTGAAGACCTTGGCAATGGTGGGAGGCTGTGTGGCCCTTCCCCATTTTATTCCTGCTGCAACTGTTTCCACAGGATCATATTGTGTAGCATGGCACATACTATAAACATGTGTGCACATGTGGCTGGAGAGTACTGCAAGGCTCTACTGAATATGTCAAAGCAGTGGAACCATAACTTGAGCATCCCAAACACACCCTCTATAATGATCCTGGTTTGTGCGTGTGCCTCATTATGGCAGTCTTGTGTGGGTGTGTGTGCATTTCTGATGGGTGTCATCAGCCACGACTCCAGTGCATAGCCAGCATCCCCCACCAGATGGCATATGGGATGTCCCCAATGGCAAATGCCTGGTACAGCTGTGACAAATGCCGGATGTGGAAGTCATGACAGCTTCCAGGGCTGCCAGCACACACATTCATGATAATTCCCTGGGCATCGCACATGACCTGGCAGTTGATGAAGAACCCCTTGTGGTTTAGGTAGACCCTACCCTGGTCACTGGGTGATGCTTTGATGTGGATGTGCGTGCAGTCTATGGCACCCAGTACCTCCGGGTATTCTGCTACATGGTGGAAGAGATACATATTGCTGGTCCTCCCCTCATGGGTGCTGGGGAACTAAATGTGCTCAGCAGGATTTGGTCACATGCTATCAAGGAACTGGTGGAGTATCCTGGACACAGATGGCTGTGAGACCCCCATGATATCCCCAGTTGGCCTTAGGAATGTACCTGTAGTTAGTATTCTTAAGGCTACGCATACCTTGGTATCCACTGGGATGGGTTCCCCTCTGTTGGTTCTGGATCTGGGGTGAGGCCGGCACAGCTCAATGAGTTGTTGAAGTATGTCTCTGTCCAACCTGTAGTGCTCTACTATCTGCAGATCATGTAGCTCCTGGTAAGTTACCTGGGTCTGAACACTCTTCTCCTCTTCCTCAGTCTGATTTGGTTGTCAGCATTATCCTCCTCTAAGCCCTCAGCCTCTTGCACATACTGATAGATCAATGCGACAGAAGCCCCTAACATTTTATGCTAGTTTTGTCAGTTAAAATTCCCCCGTATGTATACACCTATGGTGCAGAGTTTGTGGGAAAAACCAGACTGGAAGGTGTTTGCATAGTTTATAGTGGTGTGCTGTAGATGCTGCCTGTGTGATTGGTTGACTTTGAGACATTCCACCTGCCAGCTATTTTACTTGTATTTGAGTGGCTGTATTTTGCTATTTCCATTTTTTTTCTTTTCCCCCTTCCCATCTTCGCCCTTTTTAAGCCCTGAGGTGCAACTCACAAACCCACTGCCTAAATGTAAACAGT
>NC_056731.1:1891533103-1891750603 GCF_019279795.1 Protopterus annectens | reverse complement strand
ATCATCTAAAGCTAGCTATGAAAACAGAATTGCAGCAGATAGTAAAGACAACCACAAGGCCTTCTATAGTTATGTAAAGAATCTCCATGGCAATACCCAGATTTGCCCTGAGCTACTGCACAATGGTATCTCCTATACCGAGCCAACAGATATTGCAAATATACTGGCGGACAGATTCAGTGCTAACTTTACCCCTCTCTCCCCCTCAAAGGACCAATCACAATACCAGTAGATTGCCAGACACCCAGTATTACTGTTGCACATGTTAAAACAGCACTGTCCAAGGCCAAAAATACAGCTTCTTTGATACCTGACAGTATCCCTGGCTGTGTTCTACATGAACTACAGAGTGAACTGGCACCTCACCTGTGTGCCCTGTTCAGTCACAGCCTCACCTCAGGGTTTGTCCCCACTGAATGGCGCACTGTTACAGTCATCCCTCTCCACAAATGAGGAGCAACTACAGACCCTGGGAACTATCTTTCCCATTAGCCTGATGAGTCTGATATGCAAAGCTATGGAATGCATCATCATGGACCTAATAAACAAGGATATAGGGAATCTCCAAACTCTGGATCCTACACAGTTTGGTTTTGTGAAGGGTAGATCATGCCTGCTCAACTTGGTCGACTTCTTTGAGTCAGTCACCAGAGCTGTGGATGAAGGTAAGGTGGTTCATACAGCCTACCTTGATCTGGCCAAGGCCTTTGATACCATTCCCCACTCAGGAATCATAGAAAAACTTACTAAGTTAGGCATCAACCCCTATATCACTAGGTGGGTTGCAAACTGGCTCACAGATAGAACCCACAGTGTGAAAGTAGCTGACTCCAAGTCAGACTGCAGACCAGTCATGAGTGGAGTCCCACAGGGTTCGGTCCTGGGTCCTCTCCTGTTTGGTATCTACTTCTCTGAAGTCCAGGCCAACATGAAGGGACTCTGGCAGACAAAGTTCACAGATGATTGCAAGTTGGAAGCTATTATTAACTCCCCAAGTGATGTTGACATCCTACAGAAAGGCCTCAATGAGAAAAACGACTGGTGCCAGACACATGGCGTTAAGCTCAATGCCAAAAATTGTGTCTTCATCCCCTTTGGGAAAAACCTGGTTCCCTTGAATTACCACATTGATGGTAGTCCACTGAACACAGAAGGCGTTATAAGAGATCTGGGAACACAGGTTGACAGCAACCTCTCTTTTGACCACCACGTTGCCACTGTGGTCAGAAAGTTCTTCTATGTGGCAAATCTCATTACTAAGGGTTTTGCATCCAGGAAGAAAGAGGTCATTGTCTCCCTCTACTCTTCCCTCATTAGGCCAGTCATTGAGTACAATGCCCCATTTGACATGTACATCACTAGACACCTGCAACAACTGCAGAGACTGCAAAAGTACCTCACAAAGAGGATCCTAGGCCTTAAACACTTGTCTTATATGGACAGACTCAAAAAACTCCAACTATTCTCTGTCTCATATCACCTACTTAGAGGCGATCTCTGCTTGACTTACAAAGCCATGTCTAACCCAGCTCTGTTAGAAATGCTACATCTAAAAAAATCCCAATCCCTTTGCACCACACGCTCCAGAGACCTCAACATCATTACCACAATCAACAGAACATGCTGGAGGGACAGGTTCAAAACCCAGAGACTGCCCATGCTATGGAACAGACTTCCCATACATGTTAAGCAGAGCACCTCACTGGCCCACTTCAAGAGAAATCTTGATAAGTGGATGGGAAATAGAAAATTCACCCTGGGGATCACTCAAGTGGGTCTACTCCACAGAAGCACTAGGAACTAAGGTTGGGTGGCATGATGCTAGGGTAATCCTATGGGCTAGGCTTGTAAAGACTCCAGGGCCATTAGCATAGTACACACCTATGAACAAATATTCATTACGATATTTGCATAGCTGTTAGCAACAGGTGTTCCCACTGCTATACTTTTTTGTATATATAGTTGTTTTTGAAACAGAAACACATTGTTATTCAGAACCAATTTTAATAAACTGCATAGCATGTTTATATATTATTGTCTGTATTTTGTAAAGTCTAAAAGATACTCTGTCACATATTCCACACCCACATCATTAGGTATCATAGTAAACAGTGAGTCTACAGCTAGTGTAGCAAACAAACAATTATTCAAATTCTTATTGTTAGATCACTCATAAAGTTGATATAAGAAATTATTAGTATATTTTAGAATTGTCCCCATCTTTTTAAAACTCAGTCTTATTTTGGTTTCTAGGAACTTTGATGTTAGTTCTGTTACCCATCTCCTTGCAATGACTATTAGACTGAAAGGGGGTTGGTCATTGATTTATGCAACTTTGGTAAGCCCTAAACAAATGGAATAATAGGTGTCTGTATAATTAAGTAGTGCAATAAATCATTATCAATTTTATTTTGTGCATGCAGTTAATTCAGAGCACTTAACACCCTATTAATAATCATATTACATTCACCTTTTGTCATTTTATCATAATCATAACTACTAAGCATATCTATCATCGCTCAGACAGATATTACTATTCATAAATAAATGGAGTCTAGGAGGTTTAAATCTAACGTGTATCAGAAAGGTACTTTCTAAAATTTCTATTTATATTTTATGAGTGCTCACCATTTTCAAACAAAAAGTATAGCTAAGCGATAATAAGTTAAGGGTATTTAGGATGACTTCTGATGAGCAGGAGTTTTTGAAGGAATGTGAATTATTGAGAGGAATATTCTTGGACAGGGGCTATCCCCTGTATTTGATTGACAAAGTACAGGTGGAAGTCTTGGCTAGAAGAAGGACTATATTTGCTCCTCTTTTGCGGGATGATGGTTGCACTCAGAGAGACAGTGATACACATGAAAATAAGGTATCAGATGGGTGATGTGAGAGGGGATGAATTTAAGGGGGGTTTTCTTACCAATGTAATGGTGATGCCTCTATTATTAAAATTATTATATCAAGGGAGTGTGCAAGGTTTTCCAGTTTGTCACATTTGGATAATATTTTTAAAACACCACTTAAGTTCATTTTTCATAAGGGGTTAATTATAAAAGATTTATTTGATCAAAATTGTATCCTTGTGAATAGAGAAAGCCACAAAAGGGCTGGTATTTATAAATGCAAGACTTTAAATTATTGCCCTTATATATTATATGGTGAGGGTGTATTTATTAAAAGTAGGAATAAATATATTGGTGGAAAGACCTACACCAATTGTAACTGTATGGGGGTTATTTACACTGCCCTCTTTCAAATATGAGAAGCCTTCTATGTGGGGAAGACTGAGCATAGGGTCAGAAGGTGAATATATGAACATTATTATGATGTTAGAAGTAGAAATGAAAAAAAAATGCATTATACAGGCATACGCTTAAGTGTAATCAGGCTAATTTCCATTTTTTTTGTTTTAGAGGAAATACGAGTGGATGTTAGGTATAGCCCTTGGGAGACAAAAATTGAATATAAAGAACTATATTGGCAGCTTATTTTGGAGGCCAATAAGCCACCAAGGTTTAATGAGTATGTATCTTTAGCCCCTCTTTTAAAGTTAAGAGCATCTAGGTTATGATTTTCCAGTCATTTTAATGTGTTTTATACATTTATTATATTCATCAAATTATTCAGTTTTAGCTTGTGTCTATTACTGTGATGTTTGTGAGAACCTTTGAAGATTGTATTATGTATTTCTAACCACTAGATGGAGTCTTCTAATCTAGTTTTTTACTTTAGTTTGTCCAAGTGTATTTTATATTATGTATAATTTATTTATTATTGATTATTACAATGCATTGCGTATTATTCATATGTTTATATTTGTAGGGTTTTTAGACATTTTTAATATTTTCAACACAATTTTAATAGTATTTTTAATAGTTTTTATGGTTAGTCTTTTGGTTTTATTAAATGCTTTATTTAGGTTTGATTGTGTCAGGGTTAATTATACTAATTAATTGAAGGGTGTGTTTTGTATCGATCAAAGGGTATTTAAGTTGCTGTATTGTGTGGGTTGTTGCATCTGATGAAGTCCATGTTGGGATGAAAAAGCAGTGGTTATGTTAAAGCATTTATGTTATATGTTTAATCAAGTTCTAATTAAGGACTATTGCCAGTTTTTTCCATAGTGCTATTATTTTGGTTCTTGGTTGTCCTATAGTGCATGGAGTTAGCACTATTCTGTTCCTCCTGTGGAGTCGTTTTGATAGGGGAAATGGATGGACAGGCATGTGGTCCAAGTGGTGATTTCAATAAGAGTGGAGATGTAAAATTATTGGGCAGCTTATGCAACTTGTGGATTTATTGACACCAGTTTGTCAAATGGCAGCCAATATAACCTCTTTAGCAATCCCGGTTTGTAACCAGGAAGTGATGTCATCAAGAGGCTTAGGAGGGCCTGGAAAGAAACCAGTTGTAGTAGTGAACCAGGAAGGTGGCATTTTCTCACATAATTCTATAGATTGGCCTGATTCAAGTCTTAATGGAATGCTGAACATTTTTTCCAGCATCAATGGAGACAGCATGAATAATGGATAAAGAATGGCAGAAGGAGATACACTTCCTAAGGAGCAATGTTCATGGAGACAAGGTAACTGTTATGCCATTAATGGTAGTAGTAACTGTGATAATAATGAATTGGGGGCTTGGCTTGCTAAGCCATTTTCTTTTGGGGCTTTCTAACCATCTATGGATAATGCATGTGTGGACACTTATGATAATAATATCAATAAGTTATATGATTGCATGCTTAGGCATAAGAGTTTAGGGATGGATAATACTTATCTGAAAGAGTGTATTCATACAGGGATCATTCCTAAAAGGCTCCGTGTATGTAAATTTCCAAACAATGTGCATGAGGGGTCAGATTTTTACATGAAACATCTCAAAATATTTGATACATGTGGGATGGATATCATGAAGGCTATTATTAAACAAAATATATGGCTATTATTTTCAAGCAGATTGAAGGAATAAATAAATGCATTATTAATGATTTAATGTTCACTATCGGACGAGAGAAATAGAAATAGTTTTAAGTTAAGACTAAGACTGATAACAGATTTAGGATTCTAGTAAATAGGAAATTTAAGAAACTTGAAAGGGACCGGGTGGATTATGAGAATAATAGTAGTTATCCTAGACCACCCGGCTCTTCAAATTTTAGAGGTAGATGGGAGGGGCAATAAGGAAATAATACATATGGGAATTTTAATAGGGATAATAGGGTGAAGTTTATAGGGAATCAGTAGACTCTAACCCACCCTTTGACCTACAAGACCCTTTACAATATCCCCAGCTCCGGAGGTCAAAAAGGCTCAAGAACAAATACCCACCATTTTACAATTACAACAGCGGGAGGGCATCAGAGAGGTGGCGATATTAAGTGTTGTTACGGGATGCAATGTTTTATAGATTAAGGACAATTTTAAGTACACCTATGGTAAATATAATATTTTTAACTAGAATGGAATTGATATTAATGAAACATATTTTAGTCTGTTTTCCAAGGTTTATATTTATCCCCAAAACAAAGTGTGATATCGGAAAAGTTTTAATTGATCTTAAATTATTTTTTCGTAAAAATAACTTTGAATTGTTATTCTTTTATAGTGATTATGATTCAAGACAGGACAGGGGGATGTTCCTAAGAAGAAAAGTACATTCAATCCTCCCCTACACCCTCAACTAAACAATTTTTGAAAATTTGGTGGGGAAGGAATTAAGGAAAGGTTTTAAAGCTAATAAGTTTTCTTCCAATCTTTCCCTTGATGAGAAAAGGTTATTAAAGGAATTAAGCTTTACTCTGTCGCATATCGTCTACTCAGAGGCAATCTCTGCCTAACATACAAAGCTATGTCAAACCCAGAGCTGTTGGACATGCTCCACTTAATGAACTCCCAATCCCTCCGAGCTACATGCTCTAGGGACCTAAACCTTGTCACCACAATAAACAGAACATGCTGGAGGGATAGATTCCTGTCTGAGAGACTTCCCATACTCTGGAACAAACTACCTATCTATATCAAACAAAGCTCCTCATTAGCACTCTTCAAGAAAAAATCTTGATGATTGGATGGAAGATAGGAAATTCACCCGGGGGATCACTTCTGTGGCTCTGCTTGACAGGGGCACAGGAAAATTATTTTCTTAGGTGGCAAAAGCCAGGGTACCATTTGGCTAGGCTTATATAGGCCCTAGGGCCAATAGCCTAGTACCTACCTATGAACCTATAAGTATCTGAGAGTCATGAAACTGGATAAGGGAGGGGGGACTGTGTTATGCACACCATAATGTATGAGGCTAAAATGATGGACATTCTTCATGATGAAAGTAAATATATTGGTGTTTCAAAAAAATGAAATTAATGTGGCATACAAGAAAATTGATTTGGTTACTAAAGATTTATTAGAAAAAGGATTAATAGATCTTGAAACGTATAATTATATTTTGATAGAGAAACCTAGAGTACCTTGTGTCTTTGGGATACCGAAGGTAAATAAAAATATTTTGATCCTCCACTTAGGCCCATTGTTTTGGCCAATGGGTCTAAAACTTATCCACTAGCAGAATTCTTACATTTGAATTTAAAAAAGATATGGTTATGGGAATCTATCATATTAAAGGACTGATGGGATTTTTTTAAATGTGTTAAATCTGATCAGTTTAATGAGGAGTTTATTTTTGTCACTATTGATATAGTGGATTTGTTTACAGTGATGCCGCATAATTTAGGATTACAACGGTTCAAAGAGGCATTGATTCAAAAAGGTGGAATAACTAATAATGAGTTTTGGGTATGCTTAGAGCTTATGGAGATGATCTAAAAGTATAAATTTATAAACTTTGAGGGAAAATTTTTCAAGCAAACTAGTGGAGTAGCAATGGGGGCATGTTGTGTCCCCACTTATGCCAATATTATATTGTCTGCATGGGAGCAAAAATTTATATTCAACTCTATTTATGTAAACTGTTGGAAGCTGTATAAGCATTAGCTTGAAGATATTTGTATTTTTTGGAGTGATACCAAGGACACATTTCGGGAATTCATTACATATATTAACAACACAGTTGGTTTTTTGAAATTCACTCATACAATTGCTTACAATAAGATGGATTATTTAGATATTACTATTCATAAATTAATGGAGTCTAGAAAGTTTAAATTTAATACGTAATGGAAAGGTACTTGTCAAATTTCTATTTTATGAGTGCTCACCCTTTTTGACAATGAAAAAAACTGAAAAAAATGCATTATACAGGAATAAACAAGTATAATCAGGCTAATTTCCATTTTTTGTTTTAGAGGCAGTACCAGTGGGCGTTAGGGGTGGCCCTTGGCAGAGAAAAATTGAATATAAAGAAGTATATTGGCAGCTTATTTTCGAGGCCAATAAGCCACCAGGACTTAATGAATATGTATCTTTAGCCCCTGTTTTAAAGTTAAGGGCAGCTAGATTATGATTTTCCTGTCATTTCAATGTGTTTCATGCATTTATTATCTTCATCAAGTTATTCAGTTTTAGCTTGCGTCTATTACTGTGATGTTTGTGAGAACATTTGGAGATTGTATTATGGACTTCTAACCACTAGATGAAGTCTTTTATTCTAGTTTTTGACATTAGTTTGTCAAGGTCTATTTTATATGTTGTATAATGTATTTATTACTGATTATTATAATGCATTGCTTATTATTCATATGTTTATATTTGTAGGGTTTTTAGGTATTTTCAATATTTTCAACACAATTTTAATAGTATTTTTAATAGTATTTTAATAGTTTTTATGATTAATCTTTTGACTTTATTAAAATGCTTAATTTAGGTTTGATTGTGTCAAGGTTAATTATACTAATTAATTGAAGGGTGTGTTTTATATGGGTCAAAGGGTATTTAAGTTGTTGTAGTGTGAAGGTTGTTCCATCTGATGAAGTCCATGCTGGGACAAAAATACGGTGATTATGTTAAAGTGTTTATGTTATATGTTTAATAAAGTTTCTCTTATAGACTATTGCCTTTTTTCCCTCAGTACTATTATTTTGATACTAATGATTTCTTACATCAACTTTATGAGTGGTCTAACAATAAGAATTTGAATAATTGTTTGTTTGCTACACTAGATGTAGACTCACTGTATACCATGATAATACCTAATGATGTGGGTGTGGAATATGTGAAAGAGTATCTTTTAGACTTTACAGAATACACACTATATATATATATATATATATATATATATATATATATATATATATATATATATACACACACACACACACACATACATATATATATATATATATATATATATATATATATATGTATACACACACACACACATATATATATATATATATATATATATATATATATATATATATATATATATACTGTACAGTTTATTTTAACTGGTTCTGAATAACAATGTGATTCTGTTTCAAAAACAACTATTTATACAAAAAGGTGTATCAGTGGGGACACCTGTTGTTAGCAACTATGCAAATATCGTAATGTATATTTGGGAACAGAAACTGGTGTTAGCTACAGAAAATATATTTGCAGATAAGGTTGTTTTTTATTGTAGATTTGTTGATTTTTATCTTAAAGAAATAATGAAAGTTTTAATGATTTTTATGGTTATTTATCTGAAAAAATGTTCCTTAATTTTAAAAAGACAGTGTCAGAAAAAAGTATTGATTTTTTTTAGATATCACTGTTTTTAAGAACAATGATAGACCACTAGACGCAAAGTTATATTAAAAAAAAAAAAAACGGCAAAAAGAAATGCATGCTTACATTGTAATAGTATGCAGCCACAATATATGTTTGACAATCTGGTTAAAATCAGCTGCTTAGGCTAGCAAAGCCAAATACAGTAGATGGAAATATGATTACTCAGCTAGAGAATGTAGTCACTGATTTTATAAATAGGGGATATAATAAGAAAGTGGTTGAAAAAATATGTGAAGAAGTGAAGAACCAGCGAACCACTATGACTAGACCTATCTTCACAGCAAAAAGGAAGTTTATGAAGATGGCTACACCCCCTAAAATAAGATTAGATGTATGTTGACTTATAACAAAAATAATAATAAAGATCACAATTACTAAATACTGGCACATTCTACAACATGTCCCAGAGTTGGATCTGTATGGTATGGATAGACCTAGTTTCAGATATAAAAAAAGTCAGAATTTGAAACATGTTTTATGCTATAAGGAACAGACATATGTGGATAGAAGAATTAATACAACAAAGAAGAGAGGTACATATAAATGTGGCAGGTGCATATATTGTCGGTTTATATGTAAGGATAATGTATTCATTCATCCTATCACAAATATAGGTTAACAGCATATGGAAATTGTGAAACAAAGAATTTAGTATAATTTAGCTAGATGTAACTTATATCACTATTATGTGGGGAAAACAAATTAAAGATTTAAAGACCATATTGGGAATCATTTATCTAAAATTAAACAAGAATTGTTGACAAATGCATTAGCCAAGCATAAGAAAGATAAAGGTGCTGACCATAATTTAAAATTTTCTATTTTAAAATGTATAAATGAGACGATACTTGGGAGGAATGTGAAAGAATGCACAGCATTAGAAGAGTTTTATTGGATATTATGCTTAGGAGGGCATATAACACCTGGTTTGAATGGTAATGTTTCATTGAAACCAATGCTAAGGGAACTTCAGAAAAAGCTTTAATGAATAATGAGAGTCATGTTGATTATGACAGCAAATATATGAGCCTAAGTTGTTTCTTTGCATTCATTCATTTTGCTTCAAGCGTACAGGGCAAAAGCTGTTACTAGTGTGATTTCAACTTTTGCATGCATTCTTAAGTTAAAACAAAATTTTTTACTCTTTATTTTTTACTTTTTATTGAAAGCGGTTTGTGTTTCTAGTGAATTTTTGTTTATTTCTGTTTATATTGGACTTGATGGTTACTGGATTTATTTGAGCTACTAGTTGTTCTTTTGGATATGTTTTGGGAATTTGTTTGTTTATTTGTTTGAAGGTTTTCATTAAAGCAAAAAGTCTTGTGGCATAGGATCAAATGGATATGGCAAGCAACAACTGCATAAAAGATCAACCTGCCAAACATTAGTGCATGCATGTAACACACAATCTAAAACTAGACATTTTTTTAAAAAAATCTATTATACATTAACAGGTGGGAATAATGACTTCTTGTTATTATGGCAACACTTTCTATAATATCTTTAAATCTGAATGGTCTCACAGGTATATAAAAAAAGAAAAAGTAGAGAATTATGGTAAGATATGAAGACTGTAAACAGTTGTGCTAAAGGAGGTACATTTAGAAAAAAAAAACTGGATTCAAAGATGGCTGCCATTCTGTGAACACTGCTGAACTGCAGCTCTCCATTTAACCTGAGAAATTCAAAACCCTGAGTTGATACCAAGAGGTTTTTAACTTCAAATATTTGAGAAATAATTTTATCTACACTTAATTATCCTATATTAAGGAGAAAAAACAGAAAAAAAGGAATATATTTCACTGGATTGCAATAGATTAGCTGGCTCTGCAGAGAGAAGTAAACAAAGGGACCGTGTGCTTTCTATACTGTAAGGATTTGTGTACTAACAGGATGTCTAAAGAAGAAAAAAGTATGGAGACAATTACGACTAAAACCAAACTTTCGGAATTACAATCACCTGAAAAAGATGTGATTTCCAAAAGACAAAAAATTACCAAAATGCAGGAACAACAGAAAACAGGGATTAAAGCTAAATCTGATCAGCCCTTAAATATGGAAGACATCAAAAGTGCTCTGATGCCTATTCAAGAGGCACTGAAAGAACTGACTTCTCAAATACAGTCATTTGGAAGTACATGTACTCAGTTGCTGGAAAGAATGGATAAGACGGAAGCTAGAATTTCGGAAAATGAGGACAAAATAACTTTACTGGAAAAAAAAACAAATCTACATGATCTGGATATACAGGCTATGCAAAACAAGCTTACAGACTTAGAAGCAAGATCCAGAAGAAACAATGTTATCATCAGAGGGATTCCAGAATCTATCCAGTATAATGAGCTAATTCCACCCATACTACAAGTATTTTCAGTGCTGCTAAATAACTCTGAGGGGATGAAACAGATTGTTATTGAAAGAGCACACAGAGCTTTAAGAGAGGTACAAGCATCTAACTTTCCGAGACCTGTATATGCTAAAATACTCAACTATCAAGATGTAGGTAAAATACTTATTACTGCAAAACAAGCTGGTGGTTATATTATGTGGGAAAATAATAAAATATCTTTGTCACAAGATTTGCCTATGCAGGTCAGACAGGCAAGACAGGCTTTGTCTCCATACTGCAAATTCCTCATTAATAAACAAATTAAGTTTCAAATGAAATACCTTAATGTGCTTATTTTTACAATGGATGGAATCAAACATTCTGTTTCTACCAAAAATGAGGCTAAAACTGTGTTTCTTAAAGTTTTCAAGGCTTTACCTGCATCAGAGACTTGAACTGAACCTTCGTTGAGACTGGCAGGCTGCTGAGATGGGATCCATTATCTACTGTGTTTCCAGGTCTGTGTAATCCTTTGTTTTCATGTAAAAAACTGCAGGCCCCTTTCAGAGTAATAAAACTGTTTGTTTTCCTTATCTGGATTACCTGCACTCGTTTTCTGATGTTTTATGGCTTAAATGAACTGTTTTCATCGAGGAGGAAGACAGAAAATGCCTAAAATGCTGTGGAGGGTGTTGAATTCGATGTGACACTTCCGGGTGTCCGTCTGTTAAAGCGGTCCCCCATCGCGAATATTTCATAGAGTTTCCTGCCTTGGGAAACTAAAGGGAACTGTTTAAACACTATTTTTGCTTATTTAACAGTGAAAAAATGTGATGTTTGGTAAATTAAACACATAGGCACACTTGTTATGCTTTCCTAATAACTGTTACTTAAAAATCTGGTAATTATAGTAGTTACAGAGGGTGCAGGGATATTATTATGTTAGTACAATGTAGTTGTCATTATAGTTATTAATGTACTGTGTATAGATGGTACTATATTTTACTTTGGTTAGTTAGTAGTCTGTTTTATTATTAAACTAGGTTAAAGTGAACTTATAAGCAAGGATATTACCAAGTAGTTTATTATTTATTTAAGGGTATGTTATTTTTTTTTTTTTCTCTTTCACGCGGACTATGTATAGATAGCTAATCTCAGTATAGGAAAAGGAAAAAAAAATTCCCTTTTTCGTAATATATTTTATATGTACTGTCTTATTATATGTGCAGTTTGAATTGTTTAAATAATAGGTAACCATAGAGTTGTAGTTCATGGCAGTGTTCATTAGGGAATGCTTAGTTTAGGCTTTGTCATAAGTAAGTTAGAGTTTATAGGTCTTAACTATGGAACACATTTGAAACTAGATAATGTAGTGTTTTATATTTGTTTTTTTTCTGTATACCTTAGGTATTACATGTTATATAAGACCTATATATATCCTGGTCCAGGGTTAGAGTGGGTAAGCACTGGGGTAGGACGGGATATAAGAAATGCTTCCAGTATATGTATGACTTTGAAGTTATTGTATCTGTTTACGTATGTTTTCTCTCCAAACCTTTTACTGTATAGCCAACTTTTGAAATGTGGGAATTAGATTCATGGAATGTTAAAGGGCTCCAGAACTTGAGGAAGAGGAAACTATTGTTTCATGCATTGTTGCAGGCTAAGGCGTGGTTTATTTTACTGCAAGAAACTCATTTAATGAATGATCAATGGGCGGATATTAAAAAAAGAATTGGATCAGAGAGGTAATAACATCGGAAGGTAAGTCAAATAGTGCGGGGGTAGCTATAATTATTAAAGATCAATATAAAGAGAAGATTTTGGACTCTAATTCAGATAAAGATGGGAGATGGTGTTATGTCACCCTCTCGTCTACCCTATTTGATAAATCTATAGTATTTTTTAATATCTATACACCATGTAATAACCAACAAATATTTATAACATCATTATATTGTATTTTAACGCAATTCGATAGACACTATGTAATTATGGGAGGTGACTGGAATGCTTACCAAAATCCGAAGTTGGATAGATCTTGTCCACAAAGAGCATTTAATAAGTATGCTGTATTAGCACTGAATGATATAAAAGAAGATTTTCAACTATATGACCCTTTTTCACTATTTAAATAATGATAATAGTACTAATAATTTTACATTTTATTCCCCATGTCACAAAATGTGGTCCAGAATAGATTTTTTTCTGATTTCAAGATCATTGATTAACCTAGACCCTACAGTTGTTGCACATGCCAGATACCTATCAGATCATTCAAAAATTTCGCTGAGTTTCGCTAAAGAAGTAAAAGATATCTTACGACAAAGAGGGTATAATTGGTCTCTGAATCCAAACTTGCTAAATAAGGATGACATATTACAAGAAATTTCAAATTACCTTAAAGATTTACTGGTTGGTTTAAATAAACATCAGAATGCCCCAGATATTGAATGGGCTGCAGTTAAAGCACAAATAAGAGGGGTCCTTTTGCAAAAAGCCTCTTATTATAAAAAAATATTAAATAAAGACATCCAAAACTTGGAATCCAAAATTAAATTACTCGATCAAGAGCTAATGTTAAACTTTAATGAGCAAACAGAGAAAGAGTTGCTTAAATGTCAAAAGGATCTCTTCTTAATTCAAAACTCTAGAGTAACATTTCAAGATTATAAGACTCTAATTAAGTATGCTAATCATGCTCAAATGCCATCGAGAGTGCTGACTAGGATCATTAATCAATCAAAAACAACTGGGCAAATTTCAGAAATTCAACTTAATAATAAGATATATCATAAAACTGCAGATATTATTGATATCTTTGAGAAAATATATACTAATATTTATGAGGGGCAGAAGGATATATCCTCTAATACAGTTTATGATCAATTTTTACACCTGATTAAGTTTCCAAAAATAGGAGAGGATATTCAAAATGATTTGGTTAAACCGATATCAGAAGAAGAAATAATATATATAATTGAGCATATGAAACCAAAGAAATCACCAGGTCCTGATGGGTTGACAGTGGAGTTTTACAAGAAGTTTGCAGAGTCTATCGGTAAGATACTTTCAGTTGTGTTTAACTATATAATCAGGAATAAAATTCATGATCCTCATCTTAATGCTTCCAAAACTATTCTTATACATAAAGCTAACTCAGATCCCCAGAACCCAGATAATTATAGACCGATATCATTAATTAATGTAGACATGAAAATTTTAACCTCAATTATAGCATTTAGATTGAAGAAAATCATGATTCATATAATATCTAAAGAACAGGATGGATTTATGACAGGTAGACAAACAAGTGATAATACACTTTCATTACATACTATGATAGCGCATGCTAAGCAAAATAATCTGAATATATATGCTCTTATAATAGATGCACAGAAGGCCTTTGATAGGGTAGACACGAATTTTCTGTTTCATCTCATACCTTATTTTAATATATCCCCTGAATTTGTTCAAATCTTACAAATTTTATATAGTAATCCTTATATTATACTGTATATTAACAGAAGTTTTACCAAAAGAATACAGATTAGGTCGGGAACGTGACAGAGTTGTCCTTTGTCCCCTTTACTATTTAATATTTATATTGAACCCTTGTTCTTATATATTAAGCAGAAGGTTTATCATAATGTCCCAATAATGTATAGAACTAAAATATTAATGGCAGCTTTTGCTGATGATCTGAATATTTATTGTGCATCTCCAATATCAGACACTGAGAAGATATTGAAAGCAGTTAATGGTTTTTCAGACGTTTCTAACTATAAAATTAATTTGGGGAAAACCAATATATTCCCTTTAAAGACACCTAAACCTTTCTCATTATTACGTTTAGTGGGGCAGGTAACATTCAAAGATAATATTAAATACCTAGGTGTTGTGTTTTCCACAGATAATAAAGATTTTTATAATGATAACATTAAAATAGTTTGGGAACAAATAGTTTCTGATTTTGTGAGATGGAAAAAATTGCACTTGCCAGTATTAGCAAAAGTTTCTATTATAAAAATGAATGTATTGCCACGGTTACTGTATATTTTTAGGTCAGCCCATGTATCCCTCTCAAGAACATTTTTTAAACAAATTCATAAAGATTCGGCTAAATTTATTTGGGAACCAAAGAAAACTAGGGTATCTTATGACAAATTAATGACTCCAAAAAGTAAAGGAGGTCTGGAGTTGCCTAATTTTGAAATGTATTATCTGATTGTGAATTCTAATAGGATTTTAAGAATGGCCAATCATGAGATAATTAGTACTAAGTGGACTCCAACTTGGCTAACCCTGAACTATGAATATATTTTAAAGTTGAACATTAATCCTAAAGCAATGCCCTTTTTGGGTAAAGATATTCTGAAGGTATATGGGATTGTGGAACACATTAAAACTGAAATATTATCTTTACAGAGTCTATTTCAATCACTGGATTTACTTCAGCATATGATGGTCTTTCAGCCCTTTCACAGGAACCCAAATGTAAAGCTGAACAACCAATTAATTGATCTAAAGAAGTTTCCATTAATTGTTAATTTAACTATGATCGATATATATAAACATCTGGATCGATCGCCCAACCAAATAAGACAAGAATTTAATTTACCTAAAAATTACCTGATTATTCTTAGACAGATTAGAGAATTTACTATAAGTTACCTCCAAAATTTTAAATTGGATGAAGAGACTATAAATAAATGCTCTGAGTTGTGGCAAGCTCTCCAACAGGATACTAAATGTATAACAGCAACGAATAAATTAATTAAAGAACTTAAATTTCAAGGTAAAGTTTTGTTATCAAATTATTGGGAAGAGAAAATATTATTGACAGATAAAAGGAATATGTTAAAGGCAATTGAATTGACTATTAAATCTACTTCTCTTCAAAAACTGTTATATACCCAGTTGATGATTTGGAATAATGCATATTATACACGCCTTGCCCTGCATAAATTTAATTCTAAAAACTCTGCAACATGTCCATACTGCCAAATTCAACCAGCTGATCTTCTTCATATGTTCTGGAGCTGTAAGTGTATTTACAAATTGTGGAATTCCCTTAAAATTCAACTTCAGAAAGTGGGCTACCAAAGTACAACACTGTCTTGGAAATTTATGATTTTGCATATTCCCCCAAAGGAACTTACCAGATCACAAAGTATAGTTCATATTAATATTTTCTTACTAATGAAGCTTTATATAGCTTCAAATTGGCTAGACCCAACTAAAACATCATGGCAAAACTTCAGAGTGTTGGCGACAAAACATATACTAGCTCATAAACTACTTTTAAATTCACATAGTAAGGGTATCAATAATCCGCAAATTTGGGAACAGATATTTAATATTATATTAGCATAAAACTTTTGAATTGAAGGTAGTAATAATCATTGCTATATTTGGAGAGAAATGTCTAATCAAACTGTTCAGTATTGGAAACTTACTAATTATTCCCATGTTTTTCTTATATTTCTAATGTTTTATATGGAAGCATTCTTGTAAATATTGTATATTGTTTGGTGTGATTGTTACAGTGTTAGTTAGTAGTTTCTATTTTATAATTTTTGTATGAAAAGTATATAACAATAAAGATTTATTATGGAAAAAAAAAAGAAAAAAAACTGAGCATGTGAATTTGACCAATAAAGGATTTCAGGAGGGCTATTCAGTGGAATATCTGTCACAAAGGGAAAGGGAAGAACTTATATTATGGATAGAGGAGCTCCATTACTGATAGAAGGGGGGAGATAATAGTAGAGTAGTAGTTATATGGGTCCACTAACAAGGGAGGAGGATTATGCTGGCATGTATTTATATTCCATCTAAAACTGCTAGAATAAAGCTTAAAATTCTGCAGGAGGTGATCAGATTTCAGCAGGGAATATTACTAATAAGTGAGGAGTGGACTTTGATTTGCAACAGTGGGGATGTAACTTGTGGACTAGAAGGAAAATATGACAAAATATAGCGGAAAGAAAATATGACAAAATGTAAGTGATTTTTGAAGAAATTTACGAAAATATTTAGTATGGCAGATTTGAATTCAGTAGTGGTAACTCAGAGAGAATTTTCATATTATTCCCCAAGGTCCAAATACTGGACTAGGGTAGACATAATTATATATCACAGGAAGATGTGTGTTTAATTGAAAGTTTTGATCCACATCCAATAATTATTTCAGATCATGCACCAATAATAACTAAAATATAAATGCAGGGTAATAAAATGAAAATGAGACACTTGCACTTCCCCATCTATCTGCTAAACAGACATGAATTTAAAGAATGGGTAGTGGAAATTATTCAAGAGTTATTAGGAAAGATAGGAATTTCTTCAGAGAATACAGCTATGGTGGAGGATAAAATGAAAGTGGAGTTTAAAAATGGTGAGAAATAAAAGAAAATGGATATGGTTAAGAAATAACTTCAATTATGTAAAGGGATTCTCACAGAGCAAGAAGAGGCACAAGTTACAACTGCAGAGTGCTAAACAGAAAATAAGGCACTACCTGCATAATATTCTTGAGCTTAGAAAGACTGCTGTTAAACAAAATTGCAGAGTAGTGAGCATACAACAGGAACTGAACCAACATGCTTAAAACAATGTGCAATGTCATACATATGCTCGCAGTAAACCAAACCAATATTTATTTAAAAAATCCAAAAATTAGTTTAGCTCTTTCGTCCCAATGCAGGGACTTCCTCAAAACCATTAAAAAAATCACTGATATCATTTAGTTTTATATCCAAGCAATCAAACCTCCTATTCCTTAAATTATCAAATAAACACATTGTCAATTAAACACATTGTCAATTTAAAATGAAATAGCATCTCTATTTAACTCCTTTTTTATAAATTGTATAGCCAACATTACTGCTAACATTCCTAAGGACAAAGACAACACAAATAATATTGCTCCTCCTAAAACATCCCTTACTTTTCCTACCTCTACAAGCTCCTTATCCTCCCCTAAACCCAACACCCCTCCTGACACTAATTATACTATTAACCCTATTTCTACTGCAACTAACAACAGACTACTCCTTAAGCCCAAACCCTGGTCTAACGCACCTGATAACTTGCCCCCCACTTTTCTAAAGATCGCTGCCGAAGCCATCGCCTTTCCCATTAGCATCCTAATCAACAGATCCATTCAAGAATCTTATGTTCCCAAGTTATGGAAGAAAGCTTACATTCTCCCTCCTCACAAAGACATCAAAAACAATGATATCTCCAACTTTCATCCTATCACCATCCTCTCTCCAGTCTCTAAGATTCTGGAAAAGGGCATTCACATTCAGCTGATGCCCTATCTCCTCCAAATCAACCTCCTATCCCCTACACAACATGGCTTCAGACCTGGACACAGCAGTACAACAGCCCTTATATCTTTTCTAGACACTATTAACAGAGCTCGTGATTTGGGGAAAATAGTAGCTAACATATTCTTCGATTTTTCAAAGGCCCTGAATAATGTTTCCCACCCTTTACTTCTTTCACAACTCACAAACTTTGGACTTTCCCCCACCACTCTAACCTGGTTCTCTAGCTATCTAACAGACAGGCAACAGGCCTTCAAATGGCAAAACTCAATCTCTTCCTATCTCATCACCCCTACTGGAGTTCCTCAAGGCTCCATACTCAGTCTCTTCTTGTTCAATATCTTCATTAATAATTTTCACAAGTCTATCACCAATGGTATCCTATTTCAATATGCAGATGATTCAACCATCATCTGTTCATA
This sequence comes from Protopterus annectens, assembly GCF_019279795.1. Lineage (NCBI taxonomy): Eukaryota > Metazoa > Chordata > Ceratodontiformes > Protopteridae > Protopterus > Protopterus annectens. The sequence continues at coordinate 1,891,731,786 of NC_056731.1, read as the reverse complement.
GGTAGGTACTAGGCCATCTGCCCGAAGGCATTTATAAGCCTAGCCGGAATGTGTTGGCTTTCACCACCACCTTAGATTAGTTCCTTGTGCCTCTGTCCAGCAGAGCCATTGAACTGATCCCTGAGGTAAACTTTCTGTTTCCCATCCACTTGTCAATGTTTCTCTTGAAGAGGGTTAGTGAGGAGCTGTGCCTAATGTAGATTGGAATCTTGTTCCAGAGCATGGGAAGTCTGTGGGACAGGAATCTATCCTTCCAGCATGTCCTATTTATTGTTGTGGTGAGGTTTAGATCCCTGGAGCATGCGGCTGAAGGGGATATAGTTTTCTTTAGGTGGAGCATGTCCATCAATTCTGAGTTGGACATGGCCTTGTATGTCAGGCATAGATCACCTGTGAGTAGGCGGTATGCAACCGAGTACAGCTGGAGTTTCTTCAGTCGAGCTGCATAGGGCATCTGCTTGAGGCCAGTGATCCTCTTGGTGAGGTACTTCTGTGGTCTTTCCAGTTGTTGCAGGTGTCTTGTAAGGTACATCCCAAATGGGGCATTGTACTCTATGATGGGTCTGATGCGATGCATAGAGGAGCCCAATGACCTCTTTCGATCTGGATGTAGACCCTTTTGTGATTAGGTGGGCCACATAGAAGGATTTTCTAACTACTTTGGCAATGTGATTATCAAAGCAGAGGTTACTATCTACTTGGGTCCCCAGATCCCTTATTACATCTTCCGTATTGTTTGTGGGCACTTTGTTTTTTACAAAGGGGATGACTATGCACTTTTTGGCATTTAGCTTGAGGCCATGGTTTTGACACCAGGTATCTGTCTCAGGTATCTGTCTCACTGAGACCTTTTTGGAGAATGTCTGTGTCAGCTGGAGAGTCAATTATAGCCCCTAGTTTGCAGTCGTCTGCAAACTTGGTCAGCCATAGTCCTCCTGTGCTTGCCTGTACCTCTGAGAAGTATATGCCAAACAAGAGGGGTCCTAGGACTGAGAGCTGGGGAACACCACTTGTAACTCCCCCAACTCTTACCATGTGGGTTCTGTCCTTGAGCCAGTTAGCAACCCATCTCTTGACGTAAGGGTTTATGTTCAGGCTGGTGAGCTTGTCTATAATACCTGAGTGGGGAATGGTGTTAAAGGCCTTTGCAAGGTTTAGTTAGGCTGTGTGGACCACCTTTCCCTCGTCTATATCCTTGGTAACTATCTCAAAGAAGTCCACCAGGTTTAGGAGGCATGATCTGCCCTTAAAGCCGAACTGGGTAGGGTCCAGTGTTTGGAGGTTTCCAATGTCTCTGTTAATGAGATCCATGTTGATGTGCTCCACAGCTTTGCAGACCAAGCTAGTCAGGCTTATAGGGTGATAGTTCCTGGGGTCCATTGTGGCTCCACCTTTGTGGAGTGGAATAACCGTTGCTGTGCGCCACTCTGTGGGCACTTAGCCTGTGGAGAGGCTGAGTTTAAACAGTGTGTTTAGGTGAGGGGTTAGTTCATCTTTGAACTCGTGTAGGATGCGGTCTGGGACAACGTCCGATCCCATTGATGCTGTGTTTTTGGCTTTGGAGAGGGCTGTTTTAACCTGAGTGTCTGTGATTTCAGGGGCACTACATTCTTTTGGTATAGTTATGGGCCCTTTTGTGGGTGAAGTTTGCACTGAAACTGTCTGCCAGGATGTTGGCTATATCGGTCGGTTCAGTGGCACTAACTCCGAGCAGATCTGAGACTTGCCACTTAAATTCTTGACATAGCTAAAGAATGCCTTGTGGTTATCTTTGGAGTCCATGGCAATTTTTCTTTTGAAGCTAGCCTTGGATGATTTTATGAGGGATCATAGTTTCTTGCTGATACTGATCAGGGATGTCTTCCCTTCTTGGGATTTTACTCTTTTATGTACTAGTTTCCTTCTTCTATTGTATAACTTGTTTATGGCAGGGGTCCACCAGACTGGTTTCCTTTTCATGGAGGAGTGAATCTTAGTTTTGTTTGGGATAGCACGATCCATGCATTCTTGTAGGTGCCCGTAGAGTGCATTAGTAAAGGAATTTGCAGCTTGGACAGCATTATCCTTTAGCATGGGGGCTTTGAAACTTCCCACCTCGGTGTTAAGTAACGTGATGTTTGCTTTTGAAAAGTTTTTCACGGTGGTTTCTTTGACCGGGGGTGGTGGCGGAATGTGGATATCCAGAGTGATTAGTTTATGGTCAGATCGAACCAGCGAGGGGTTGACCTCTGGTGTGGAACACCAGTCACCCATGTTGGTGATGACCAGGTCCAATATGTTGTCACCTCTGGTGGGGGTGTTGACCAGTTGGTCCAGGGAGTTTGAGTTTATAAATTCTAGGAAATGTTGGGCAAGGGAGTTTGTACTTGAGTAGTTCTCCCAGTTAATGTTTGGGTAATAATTGAAATCACCCAATATCAGGGTGTTTGGTAGGACCTTTATGTTTCCCAGTGTTTCCAGGAATGCGCAGTGGGGGTCCTGGGACATGGTGGGTGATCTGTAGCAAGCTATAATTTGAATAACAGTTTTGCCCATTGTTAGTTGCACGTGGATGATCTCTGAAGCATCGTGCTGTGCCACTAACCTGGAGGTGTGGGTATCCTTGATGAATATGGATACTCCCCCACCTTTTGTATTTCAGTCTGGGTTTTGTGGCCAAAATGCATGGTATGAGTTGTAGCCTGGTAGTGCTGGGGTGCTCTCTGGAGCCTTAAACCAGGTTTCTGTTACTGCACATATATCAATTTTCTCCATACTGAGGAGTGCCTCAAGTATGTGCATTTTGAGGTTTAGACTTCTGGCATTGAGTAGCATTACCCTCAGTTTTTTGTTACTTGTGCTATTTACGGTGGTGGGTTTGTCTTTTGAGCCTTGCCTAAAAAAGGCACTATGGCGGTGGCAAGAGCCTTGGCCAGTACTCGAAAGCCTAAGTGTGACAGGTGCAAGCTGTCTCTAGCGAAGCAGCGTGGCTTGTCGAGCATGTCATCCCAGGCTGACAGACACTGGATCCCCTTTGAATGACACCAGAAGCTTAGCCCGTTGTTGAAATTGATAATTTTTTCTCTGTACCATGGTATCATTCTTGGTGAGGGCAGGATGCTACTCAGGGTCATACCAGCCTTGGTTACGTGATCAGAGAGCTCCTCCATGTCTCTCTTCATGTAGTCCAGAGAGGTACAGCTCAGGTCATTCACACCAACATGGACAATGACAGAGTCGTATTTGTACTTGTTCTGGAGTGACCTGAGTGCTTGTGTTATGTGGCAGATCCTGGCACCCGACAGGCAGCTAACAGTAACCTTCTCCTTGTTCAGCCTAGTGAGTGGGACGTCAGTCTGCCTGACTATAGAGTCACCTATTACTAGTGTGTTGGGTATGTTATTTTGCCTTAAGGGCTGTGATTGTGTGACACACTGGTTTTGTGAAGTATGTGTTTCATGGTTTGTGTTGGGGGGGGTGGAGGTTGCTTGGATGTCTGCTTTGGAGGTCTCTGTTGTTTCTGCAGAATTTTATTTAGAGCCTCCGAGTATGTTTTCGTGTATTAATGTGTGTTTTTTGCCGATGCTGGTTTCATAGGTCTATGTGAGACTGGTGGTGTGAAGCAACTAATTCCCTTCTCCTCTTGACTGTCTGGTCCAGTCTTGGGTTGAGAGAGCGTAGCCTCCAGTTTGGCTGTATAATTGCATCTCTCGCATGTATTAGTGTTTGGTGGAAGGAGGAGGGGGTTGTCTGTGTACATGAGGCAATTGTAACATTGCCTCAAAATGCCCAGATTCACCAGCTGGACCAGAGAGTACACCTGAAACTGCCCTTTGGACATGCCTGGATAGGTACAGTGAACTGTTTTACTGATTGGCTGGTAAGGTTGAATAAAGAGCATTGTCCTTCTCTACAGTATAGGGGGGATCTAGTGCTAAGGTTTATTAGTGCTTGCTATGCGTTTTGAGCAAGTGCCGGTATGAGAAGTGAATGGTCTGAGTGCTTAAGTTGAAAGTTTGTCTAGTTCCAAGGGAAAAATTGAAGAGTAGACTTTGTGGAGCTGGGAATAGTTATATCCTAGCCCGGCATGCAAAACTGTGCAAATGTGGGTTTTATATCAGGGAAATGAAAGAGAGAAATTAGCCCAAAATGGCCAATAAACTACTAATTTCTGGGCTGAAACCACTCCTCCAGGGACAGATAGGCTGCTCAAAGCTCCCTCTCTCACAGTGAGCAGAGAAACTTCCTTCTATCCAAGTAAGGTATGGGCAAACACAGAAACTTGTAACACAGCCCTGAATTCAGCACTAACCTGAAAACTGGACTATACTAGCTTAGAGAGGCTGGAAAACAAGTATATATATTTTTTGTTTTTTTCAGAAAATAAAGCAGATACAATCAAAAAAACAATTTAAATGCACAGAAATGGCTATCACACTTGAGTGTGTATCCTACAACAGTTAAACAGGTAATTTAAACACAAAACAACTTTGTTAAAGTGCAGGCAGTAAAATAAGTACAATATGTAGCTGAAACAAGCTTGTTAAATCACAGAAACTCTAGAAAATCTGCGTTTTAGGCAGAATTAGGTAAAGGCAGTAAGAAAATGCAGAAAAATTAAACTTAATCCCTCCAAAGTCTCTCTTTTGTCTCTCTGCTGCTGTAGAACTCTGCAGGGCACCAGGCAGGAGTCATTTCAGAACTACAATTCAAAACTCAAACAGCCGTTTCCACCACTGAATCCTGGATGTTTAACAACCATCTGGCTCTGAAGCCAAACAAATCTAAAATCATGCTCTTCACCTCGAAAAAATCAACCCTATCGGACAAATCCATCTTCAAAATTTATTCCCAAAATAAAGCACAAATAGAAATTGTCAGCCACACAAAACTTCTAGGAGTATCTATAGATGAACAACTAAAATTTGATATCCACATGCAAAAAAAAAAAAAAATCCCAAAAAACTCATCAGAAACTTGGTATGCTCTATTGGCACCACCAATACTTTAGCATCTCCACCTGACAAACTCTCGCCTCCACCTACCTACTCCCTTCTCTAATCTATGGTACCCCTATACTTACCAACCTTCAAGCCACCTTAAAAGTCAAGCTTGAAACATACTGTAATAAGATCACAAAATTCACAACAAATTCCCAAAACTCCACCCATTACTGTACTGCTCGTCACTACGTAAAATGGCTAGAACTCTCAAACTACCTCATCTACCTACAAATTACTACTGCTCACAAACTTATCTTCAAACCCTCAGACTGTCCTGCCCTAAGTTTTACCTTCTCCTTCTACCTCCCAAACAGGCCCCTTAGATCTGAGAACCAGCAACTACTTCTGGTACACAAGCCAAACCAGCCTCCAGGCCAGCTTCTCTTCTCTTACTCCACAGCCAAAAATTGGAATGCTCTCCCACTAGGTACCAGAACTGCACAAAATCCTGTCAACTTCAAAAACTCTCTACACACATACCTCTCCTCCCTCTGAAACTTTTCTTACAATCAACCGCCTTGAGGACCTTGCTCTAATGTTACATCCTCTCCTTACCGTGTTATCTAACATCCTTCCATGTGATAAGTATGTCCAAATATTCTTGGAAATCTGTCTCTGCCATTCACCTGACTATTGCATTACTATGTTTCAAATTTATAATCTTATTTGTCTATTAGTTGTATATATTACTTATGTATTATGGAAATCTGTTTCTATAATTTGTCCCACTACTAAGTTGCTAATGAGTTGTTCACTATGTTTCAAGATTGTGATCTAATTTGTCTGATTTTGCTTTTGACTGTACTGTGGAGCTTTTCTCCCTGGGCCTCCACAGAAAATGGGCTCAATAAGGCCCAGTAGACTTCCCCAGTTAACAAACTGCAAATAAATAAATACATAAATAAATTAAATGACAAGTCTTTCTTTTTTTTAATAAAATAATTCCTACATAATAAAAAATATATACATATGTCCTCAGCTGAGCCATCTAACAGAACTGTCACAAAGTAACTCAATAATTAATAAAAAAAAATGTAAATTCCAATTCATATATATGAAATCAGTTCATAACTTAGCAGCCTTAAAGTTTAACGGATAGATGCTAATTAAACACCAGGGGAAACTGGCATTTGTTCTTAACTGCCATAAGAACTCCTGATGTTCAGGTCTCAAAACCCATTCTTCCTATTTGTGATCTGGTGATAGCACAACAGTGGGGCATACTGTAGAAGCCTCTATTGGGATTGGGCTTAGAAATGATAAATGCAAGCACAGATTCAAACTTAAAGAGGGCACTGGTAGTGCAATATAATTTAGAGTCTAGGAAAGTAAAGAACATTATAATAAAGAACTGGGCTATTTTTAAAGCTAATCAATCTGTACTCAGGATGGTAGGTAAGGAACCACAGTTTGTTTACAAAACTTCTAGAAACCTCAAACAGATTTGTGAGAGAAATACTAAGTCCAGATTGGAAGAGGTGAAATATGGTACCACTAAGTGTGGAACTTATAAGCAATGTTCCTCTATTTGTAAGGTTGTTATACTAAATTTGGACAACACAGGAGACATCACTGTTAGGTTATTAAACAAGAGAGGTCATATACATTGCTAAGTGTACCCAATGTCCATCATTTTACATCCGGAAAACTGAAGGTCCCTCTGTAAGAGGATGTATAAACATGTATATGATATACTCTTATGACATACAAACAATACCCTTTATAAATATTCTGTTGCATACACAGGGTTTGACAGATTCAAGTTTGCTATTATAGAAAGGGTATATACTGATTTCATATATATTAATTGGCATTTACATTTCTTTTTATTAATTATTGATTTGCTTTGTGATGGTTTTATTAAATGACCCAATTGAGGACATATGTAAATGTACCTAATATCTATCATTTTACAGTGGAAAAAATGAAAAGGCCCCTCTGTAAGATGATGTAGGAACATGTATACAATATACATTAAAAAAACTATGGTGCGATACTAAAATAAACACTAGAACTAAATAAACATAAAGTATCATGACTGTCAAACCAAATGGAGCTCCCTGGACGTAAAAACAAAAATTTTTATTGTACCAGAAATTAAGCACTTTCATCCAACAATGACTTCATCAGAATCTAAATCAACAAAAACTAGAGCATTTTTATAAGAACGCTGTCCTACTTTGGACACAACAGAAAAGTCTTTGTGGGTTCTGTTCAAGCAGCTTTATTATATACAAACACATCACAATAGACGTTTACTGACTAACTTGAGTAACTACTGCAATCATACATGCTCACCCTCTGGCTGCACTCTCAAAATCTCACTGGGAATAGCGTGTGCCTGGTGTTTATATGTGCATACTCAGTCCTTGATGTGCTTCTTAAAGACAGCACATACACTCTGCTCTACATCCTCCCTCTTTGAAAAATAGATCATGCAATGTTATGAATCTATTTGGCATGCAGATATCACAGGTTGTCATGCATTTACACAAGACTAGATACAGTTAAGTCCACGTTGCTGCGTATTTCACACTGGACCTGGATATTCAACCATATCATGTGACATAAAACTGGGAATTTGGTTTAGCAACTGGAGCTGTCTCTACAGAATGTTCAGCCTTGGAAGAATTTGGAACATCTTTAGGAATGGAATTACAGGTTGAAACACACTCTGGGATGGGAACAACGTTTGGTTCGCTTTGAGATCTAGATTCTGTATCACAGGAACAATGCTGCAAGGATGATTCTGGTACAGGAAGAAGATGCCTGCAATTTCTCCTGTACTCCACACCCTCAGATTTTACAAGGTAGGATCTCAGCTCGGCACATATACCTGTAACTTGACCAATATGGTCAAAACCTTTCAATGTTTGCATTCTCATTGTCTCTCCTTCCCTCAATGGGTGAAGAAATCTGCTTGATTTATCCTGACTGGACTTCTGGATAGAATGCTTCTTGAATAATTGAGCCTTGATGGTTCTGTTGTTTTTAGCTTTAGTCCTCAATAAACTGGAACAAATAGGTAGAGTCGTTCTGGTTTGCCTGGATAGAAGTCTTTGAGCAGGTGAGCCAAGAATATCGTCACGGGGTATGTTTCTGAGATTAAGTAAATTCAAAAAGACATCAATATTGTCACACTTTTACCTTTCAAGTAATTGTTTTGCACTCTGCACTGCACATTCAGCTAGCCCATTTAACTGAGGATATTCAGGACTACTAGTGACATGTATAAAGTCCCATTCTCTTGCTAATTTCTGAAACAACTGACTAGTAAATTGAGTACCACTGTCAGAAATAACTTTGTGTGGACTACCATGGACTGAGAAATGACTTTTCAACTTAGTAATGACAGTAGTGGATGTTAGGTTAGATAGTAAGTCAATCTCAATCCAATTTGAATAAGAGCATACCAATACTAAGTAGTGCTGATTGTTTTACTCGAAGATACCAGTGGCTACTGTTGACCAAGGTAGTTCAGGAACTTGACTTAGCTAAAGTGGTTCTCTTTGCAAATGTGGTCTAGTACTATTGCATACTGAGCAAGAAGAAAGTACTTTATCAATGTCTTTCAGTAATGAAGGCCAAAATATTAATTCTCTCGCTCTTCTCTTAGTGGATGCTGAACCTGGGTGACCACAATGCAAAATCTGGATATAATCTTGTTGTAAGGAAGCAGGAACAACAATTTTAGGACCTTTGAAAATAATGCCATCTTCCTTCAACATTTCATCTCTGTAAGGAAAGTAGGTTTACACTTCAGGTGGTACACTAGATTGCTTTGGCGGCCATCCAGCATTAATGTAGTGACTCAGCTTTTGCAAAATTGGATCAGTCTTAGTTAGTGTGAACTCATCAAGCCTAGTGGTAGAAAAATTATGCACTGCCATCATGTCAAAGTCAAAATTCTCTGTGTCAAAGAGTTCTGTCATATTTCTGGGCGATCTGGATAAAGTATCAGCCAGATAGAGTAGTTTGCCTTTCGTATAGACCATTTTGAAATTGTACCTTTGCAATTTGAGCATCATTCTCTGTAATCTCGCTGGAGCTGAATGCATAGGCTTCTTTAGAATAGTGACTAGAGGTTGGTGATCAGTTACAATCTGAATAGCTCAATCAATAATATAACCATGAAACTTGGAACATGCAAATACAATTGTCAAAAGTTCTTTCTCAATTTGAGCATACTACATTTCAGTGTGGGTAAATGTTCTAGATGCATAGGCTGCTGGTCTGCCCTCTTGAAGTATGACTGTGGCAAGACAAAATTTCAAAGCATCACAGGAAAGAGTAACTGGTTTATTCACATCATAGTACCTTAATGTAAGTGGGGGTGGCAATTTTCTGCTTAAGGTCTTCAAATGTCTTCTGGTGCTGTTCTAACCATGACCATGCAACATTTTTGCATGTCAGCTCTCTTAAAGGTGCTGTCAGCTCACTGAAATCTGGTATAAACTTGCCTAAATAGTTGGCCATGCCTAGGAAATACTGTACAGCTTGAATATTGTCTGGTGCTGACATCTCAAGAATAGCTGCTTGCTTGGTCGGGCCTGGTCTCATGCCAGTAATTGTAAATAAATGGCCTACATATGTAACTTCTGGTAGACTGAATTTGCACTTTAGAGGATTGAGCTTCAAGTTTACTTCATGTGCTCTGTCTAGAACTCTCTTTAGGTTTCTGTCATGCTCTGCTTCACCATTGCCTCCAACCAATAAATCATCTACTATTATGGCACAAGGATAACCTGAAAAAATTTGCTCCATTGCACGCTGGAAGATTTTTACTTGCAGAATATATTCCAAATGGCATCCTTAGGAATCTGTATCTGCCAAACACGGTACCAAAAGTGGTTAGTAATGAGGATTTGCTATCAAGCACCACTTGCCAAAATGAACTTTTTGAATCCAAGGCAGAAAAAACAGTGGCATTCCGTATTAGGGTTGCGACTTCTTTGACTGTGCGCATTGGATAATATGGTATCTTCAATACCTTGATCAAATCTCTTGGGTCAATACATATTCTGATTTTGTCTGAGCCTTTCTTGTGAGGTGCTACCATAAATGACACCCATTCGTTTGGTTCTGTAACTGGACAAATTACACCTTGCTATACCATTTTATCTAACTGAGTCGTAACTTTATCCTGCATAGCTATCGGAACTCTTCTTGCTGGTCTGACCAGTGTAGTGACCTCTGAGTCTAACCCCATGGAATACACAACTGGAAGTTTGCCCAACTTATCATTGAAAATATCCACATACTCTGGAAAAATGGCTTCAGAAAAATTGGAACTAGGAAATGCACTTATGTGATGAACTTCTTTTGCAAAAGAAAGCAGATTCATTCTCAGACCATCTTTGAGACCCAGTAAAGACTGTAATGGTCTTTGGACTACATAGAATAACAAGTTGTAACAGTTCTTGGCCAAATAACATGAAAGCATCACTGAGCCTTTGGTTTGAATTTCTTCACCTCCATAAGCAACAAGTTTCGCACTACTGGCCATATTGAGTTGTTCATTAATTCTCACGTTAGCAAATGTGTCTGCTGATATAACATTACACTTTGAACCAGTGTCTACTTTAAGGTCTGTGGATTTGCCATTAATCTGGACTGTACAAAACACTTCATTTGTTGCCAATAAATTCACTGCATCAGCTCTCTCACCAATTACTAATAAACCATCCACATAGAAAGTTGACTGCTGTGGCTCTACTTGATCAACTTGTTTTTTTGTGCAACTCTTCTTTGCAACTGTGTGGAGTTTACTTGATTTGCAAATCTTTTGAAAATGGTTCCATTTTTTATACTTGTGACATTGCTGACCAAATGCTAAACATTTCTCTCTTTTAGACTCATGATTTGCACCACAACTGTGGCAGTTAACAACAAAGGTGGACTTGGGTTTTGCTGATTCACTCTTGTACTGCACTGAGCATGCTCCTTTAACAGAACTTGTCTTTGAACTTGCTGGAAAACTATGTGGTTTCCCTGGTGAGCCAGCAGGGGCTCTGGCTGCCAAATGCTTAGGCCTACTTTTGTTTGACACGTGTTGCATGCTATCTACATTTGCTCTGGAGCCTGCTGAAATTGTGCTCTTGACACAATATGAAGTCGTAGTTATGCCAAAATACAGCACTTTGCCAAAAACATGCAGTCTCCTAGCTTTAGTCATGCTTAATGTGCCATTTTTGCCCTTATTATATTCTGTTTTGCTTGTTTAATCTCTTTTCATGGCCATTGTACTTTTCTTGTGCTCGTTTTACTCTAAACATGCCCGTTTTGCCTTAAGCATGCTCGTTTTGCCTTAAACATACTTGTTTTATTTTTAAACATACTTGTTTTGCTTTAAACATGCTCATTTTGCTTTTAAACATGCTCATTTTACTTTTCTGATAATCATTTTGTCAATTATCTTAATTTTAAACATTTCCCTTAATTAATAAACCTTTCATGCCTCCTGTTGTCAAATAATGTTTGTGCCCTTGCAATGCTCTGTTTTATCTTTTTTATAAAATGCGTAGTTTGTGCAAATTCTCATTACCTTTGATTCTTTTCTGGCTCTTTTTCATAATTATTTCTCTTAGTTTACCTTCACTGTCATCTCTGCACCTCATGGCTCCGAATATTATTCTCTGCTCTCCTGGTTCTGACACCATGTCACTCTCCTACTTTGGACACAATAGAAGAGTCTTCATGGGTTCTGTTCAAGCAGCTTTATTATATACAAACACATCATGATAGAATTGTACTGACTTTAACTTGAGTAACTTATATATAAACTAACTACTACAATCATACATGCTCACTCTCTGGCTGCACTCACAAAATGGCACTGGGAATAGCACATGCCTGGTATTTATATGTGCATGCTCAGTCTTAAAGACACATCACATACACTCTGATCTACAAATGCAATAGTCTAGTAAGTCCTGATCAAAAAATATATACTTTTTAAAGGGACCACTCATAAATAGGTTCACTGAATAATATACAAAGCATAAAACATGTGAGACACAAAATCCATACTATTAAAGCTCTTAAATCCTTTTAAAACTGTCACATTAAAAATACTTATTTAAACATTATTTATGAACTAGCAGAACTTAGTTTTAAAATAGGCTGGAGGGAAATATTTTCATTTATTCCTGGAGCATGAGATACATTCAGTCTAAGCTGCCACCTTATCTCTTTTTCCTCCAAAAGGGTCTTCTCATCACCACCCCTGGGATTAACCTGGATTTGATCTACTATTGCAAAATGAAACTTCAAACAGTTCAGACTAACTGAAAGGTGTTTAAATAGGGCACTGTTGTCATTCATCTTACTTATACTATATGAAAGTTCATAAATATGACTTCAAAGAGCCCTTTCAGTTTTGCCAACATAAAATGCTGGGCAGTCGAGGCACATGGCCAAATAGACCATCCCTTTGGAAAGATAGTTTCCTCCATTAAAAACTTTTGTCCTGGTTCAAAATGTAGGGGGACTGCTTAGAAAAAACACATCTTCTTGTCCCCTTCCCTCCTGCCTTACCCAAATTTTTTGAACACTTAACATTTTCAAGGTTGGTTTTAATATTAAGACCAGTTTTGAAAACAAAAGAAGGATTGTCTCCCAAGAGTTGGTAAACATCTGGGTTCCCCTTTAAAATATTCCAATTTTTCATAAAAATACTCTTAACTTCTTTAAAATAAGATCTGTATTCCAAAATTCGCGCCCTTTCATAATTCTTATTGTCCTGTGTTCTTATCTGTGATTCAAAGCCTAAGCCTAACAATGGTTTATATTTGAGACCCCATTGTGAAATCACATAATTCTGGACATCATTAATCAAGGGGGAAGGGTAACCCCTTTTCATAAATATATTCCCCATGAAATCTTCAAACTGGGAAGTCATTCTAGCTGCTCTGATTAACTGTCCCTTAACAATGCTTATGTTCTGATTAAAGGGATGACAGCTAGAATATTCTAAATAAGGATTACTGAAAGTTGGCTTCCTATATTACACTGGATTTGAAGCCAGTGTCAGCATGCGTTATCATAGTATCTAGGTAATAAATACCCATTGCACTGAAATTATATGTAAAATTAAGAGAAAAAGACGTTTGATGTAAATAATTAATAAATGGTTCAATTTCATATACTGGTCCTTTCCATAAAATAAAAATATCATCTAAAATCTTAGATACAGCTTAATATATTTACTATAAAGGCTTTCAAATACAGATATACTTTCCCACTACAATAAAACTAAATAAGCAAAAATGGGGGCATATGAAGCCCCCAGAGCTACTCCCTTAATTTGTTTATAATATTCCCCTTTGAAAAAAAATAAAATTATTCTCTAAAACCAAAGTCATAAGCTCATTAATCAAATTTATTTTCTCATTGTCAAACCCTAAATATTTAGTTACACTATTATAAAAAGGCTCTAAGCCTTTGTCTTTTGGTATACAAGTAAATAAGTCAATTATATCTACAGTATGAAATATTAAATCATTTGACCATATATCCTACTTTAAACGTCCAAGGAAATCCCAAGAGTCAATAACTAAATGTTTCACTTTAGAGTAAACAGGCTTAAGCCACCAGTCTACAACCACCCCCAAGGGGTATGTTTTAAATTTACCACCGGCAACAATAGGATGAAATGGTGGCTTCTCAATGTTTTTATGAGTCTTGGGAATCCCAAATATTGTAGCTGTCATTGGTTTCTTAACATTCAAAACATTATAAATTTCACTTGTTTTTCTCTGGTCCATTAAATATTCTTCCAAATATGAGTCAATTTTTATAAACAATATTAATTTTGTTTAAAGAAACTGGTAAGTATGTCTCAATGTCAGCTAATATGTCAAACATAGTCTTGCAATATATAAAAGCATCAAACATTACTATTACCCCTCCTTATCTGGTTATATAATCCTGATGGATTTGTCATTCCTGAGATACGGAAATATTATCCATTCATTTTTAAATTGAAGGAATGCCTCTACTTCTTAACTTTAACTTGTAACTTATATAAATCCTCCAAAATAGCATCCTCAGCCACAGAAAGGGTGGGATGTAATTGCGGATTAAATATACTTTTCTTCCTAAACTCAAAATTACTATCATTTTTCCAAGTATTATCTTTTTATCTCTAAAATAAATTGCTAAATTGTTTTCTAAAATATAACTTAGTCTCAATAAGAGCATCAAGTAAATTGAATTCCTTAGTGGGTATAAACTTTAACCCTTTAGAGATAGGGTAACATGTTCTCTTCATATCTCATGCTTAGTATAATTGCATATATGAAAATCATTGAAGGTGTGAGTATATTTGTTAGAAACTTCTATCTGTGGTAGCTCTGACTGGTAACCAGTGGCTCCCGTTGACCCTGTTGGTACTGCTGGTGCCATTTGGGTATCCTAGTCTGTCCTGAATCCATGTGGTTCTGGCCCCTGTAATTGAAACCCTGTCTTTTCTGTGAATGAAAATTTGAATAATTACTTCCTGTCCTCCTACCATTCTGAGAAAATGACTTGTGTGATCTCTTAACATTGGAGTTCACATCTCTATACCTACTCCATGAATAAACCTGCCTATGTTGGTACTGATAAAGGTCCCTCACTAGCTTCTTATTTTTTTTCAAATATAACTTAGTACTTTTCCTTTCCACTATTTCAAATTGTTTCATATAAAATTCCTCCCACTGTTTAAAAATCAAGTCATTTTTTTAATATCAGTATTGAGCTTCTCTACTTCACATAATAAGGAACTTAACTTTGCGTCATTATTTTTGATAAGCAACTTCATAAACTCAAAGCCAAACTTATCATACAATGCACAAGATTCATCACAAATCTCTTCATTTAAATCTAAACCTAAAGGCACTTTAAATATACATAAGCCCAAAGGTAAATTTTTTTAATTCAATACATCTACTGAGATAGGCATTGTCCATTTGCAACTGTTTCACTTTAAACAGCTTCCTTCCAAATAGTAAAATTAAGTCCTTCAATGTATCACAACAGTCTCGATCTTTGAAAGTTTTAACAGAAGCTCAGCCACAGTCACTGTTAAAATTGTAACCATTGTTAATAAAACATTCAAAATTATGAAGGGCTGCCCCATTAGGGGTATTACCAAATGAATATTTGTTATTCTGTTTATTATGATCCCGGTCATTTAAGTTATTGTTGGGGGAAACAGAATTCATACCTTTGTTAGCTTGCAAAGTTGCAACACCACCATAAGTCCTTTTGGGAACCATCCCTTTAGGTTTAGCACCACAATAATTATATTCCTCACTCCTAGGACTAAGCTTTCCATCCCTGTGCAATACTGAATCATTCTGTATATTGGATGTGTCTTTGTGTGAAACCAAATTGTACTGTGCATTGTAAGTATCTTTATTAAATCCAAAACTACACCAATGGTTGCAAACTGCACCCAACAACTGTTCTCCATGTTCTCCATTTGGAGCTGACATGAAAGATAATGTAAACTTTTGCCTGGGCAGTAATGTACTTTTGGACTGACTGATAAACTCAGTGAGGCGGGTTACTTCTCCTTTGGCAATTTGTATCTCTGAATTCATCTTGTTGATCTCTCCCCGATGAATAGGAGAAAAAAGGGACTGTATTTCATCCAGCGAATCCATGTTTCCAGTATATTCATGCAAAATACAAACAGTGCCTTTTATAAACATTCTGTTGTATGCACATGGTTTGACAGATTCAAGTTTGCTATTATAGAAAGGGTATCACAGGAGAATGGGTGTTGAGATGTGAACAACATCAGGAGCACTTATGGCAGTTAAGAACAAATGCCCCCATCCCACAGGGCTTAACAAACATTTATCAGTTAAACCAGTTTTAAAACTTAGGGCTGCTAAGTTATCCTCTCATTTCATATATATAAATTGGAATTTACAATTTTTTTCTTAATTATCGAGCTACTTTGAGATAGCTTTATTAGATGACTCAATTGAAGACATACACATATATTTTTATTATGTAGGATGTTTTTTATAAAAATGAAAGACATGTAATTTAATTGACAGTGTGCTTACTTGATTATTTAATGAATAGGAGGTTTGATTATTTGGATATAAAAGGAAATGACGTCACTGTTTTTTTAATGGTTCTAAGGAAGTCCCACCTATTGGGAAAAAAGCACTAAACTAATTTTTGGATTTTTAAAATAAATATTGGTTTGGTTTACTGCAAATGCATGTACAACTTTGTACATTATTTTAAGGACTTTTGTTGAGTTCTACTACTGCTGCTACTTTGAGATAGCTTTATTAGATGACTCAATTGAAGACATACACATATATTTTTATTATGTAGGATGTTTTTTATAAAAATGAAAGACATGTAATTTAATTGACAGTGTGCTTACTTGATTATTTAATGAATAGGAGGTTTGATTATTTGGATATAAAAGGAAATGACGTCACTGTTTTTTTAATGGTTCTAAGGAAGTCCCACCTATTGGGGAAAAAAGCACTAAACTAATTTTTGGATTTTTAAAATAAATATTGGTTTGGTTTACTGCAAATGCATGTACAACTTTGTACATTATTTTAAGGACTTTTGTTGAGTTCCTGCTGTATGGTCACTACTCTGTGTTTTTATTTATCAGATTTTATCAGGGAGTAGATTGCTCACTTGGTTGTTGGATTTTTAAAAGATTGCTGTTAAGCAACTATTTTTTTTATAATAACTTGTACAAAAGCTTTTAGCACAATGACTCAGGCAACAGTAAGTAGAAAGGGTCACTGTCAAGTTTAGGGAGCCAATAACAATGAAAATGACTGGAGGTCCTGTTGGGGTATAAGAAATATTCTGCAAAATTTAATAAAATTTGTATAAAGCAGAGGAATGTGGAAATCGAGAAAAAGTACAAATAGAAATATTTATGGAAGAATTAAATATGCCAAGGTTAGAGGTGGATGAGGCTCAATTATTAACAGTTAGGATAGGAAGAGATGAGATAAAAATGGTGATGAATAGCCAATGTATAGGAAAGTCTCCAGGAACAGATTGTATCCTTGAAGGCAAACTGCTGAGGTGCCAGATCACTGTTTCTGAATAAAGAAAGGAAGGTGCTGGTGTTAATTTTGTGTTTTTTTGGATTGGACTTTGGTGGTTTGTGTGGCATTGTATTCCTGTAGAAGTCTGGAAGCTACTTGGGAATAAAGTGGTAAAGATCTGGAAGGTTTTGTTTAACAGTATTTTAAAAGAGGAGAAACATCAAAATCCTGGAAGAAAGCTGTGGTAGCTGTAATGCCTAAAGATGGTAAAGACCCATCAGATCCAGCTTCATATAGGCCCATTTCAATTCTAAGCCATGATTATAAAGTGTTTATGTTTATAATGGCTAAAAAAAATGGCAAAGGTTTTGACAAAATTGATAGGTAATGATCAATGTATTTTTGGAGGGATGGCAAACATTTCACATTAACAGAACAATGATGATCTAGAGGGAAGCAGAACTTAAGAAATACCACTGTTATTGGCGGGTCTTGATGCAGATACAGCATTCAACAGATTAAGCTGGGATTTTATGAGTAGGACAATGGAAGCATTTGTATTTCCTGATACAATAATAAGGCTAATTGGAAGGATATATCAGGGATCTGAGGCAAAAATCAAAGTGGGAGGGTTATTCTCTGATAAGTTGTGTCTGAACAGAGGAACTAGGCAGGGGTGTCCTCTTTCCATTTATTTGCATTATACTTAGAAACATTGGTAAAGAAAACAAGGGACTCAGAAATTCAAGCATATAATTGGTATGGTATTCAACAAAAGTTGGCTTTATTTGCAGATATTATTATTTTGTAACTGATAGAACCAGAAAAGGACATATCAGTGTTGTGGAACATTCTGAGACAGTTCCATTTTTTTTAAGATATGAAATTAATGAAGACACTACAAAGGCTCTAGCTGTAAACTATGTACCCAGACATAAATCAGTTCAGCAATGCCTATATTTATGGGTACATGATAAAATGAAGCATTTAGGAGTATAGATTAAAAATGACTCTGTTATGGCAGCTAAGGATATGTGGGAAGAGATTAAACAAAATTTAATACAAAAACTGAGAAACTCTTGCCTACACACATGGATAGCAAGACACAAGCAGGAAAATGTTTTTAGTTCTTTTAGTTTTATTTAGAGGTCAGGCATGTTTTCATCAATCAGAGGAGATGTTATGGATAGCAAATAATAAAGAGTTAAAGGCTTTTGTCCAAGAGAGGAAGAGGGCAAGAGTCAAGTGAGATAAGCTGATCCTTCCAATACAGCAAGGAGGTTTAGGATTACCTGATTTGAAGGGATATTTTAGAGCTACACAATTAAGTCTCATATATATAAAACACAAGCAGGAAGCTACAAGTCAAAGTGGAAAGGGATGATGATGAAGCAGGGGGTAATTCATGAAATAAGGAAAGAATGGGATTTTGGACACAAATCCTTAAGGAGAATAACAACAGCCATACAGAATATTATATTCATAAAGTAGCAGAGAGTATACAAAAATTATTTCCGTGCTGGCTTAATACTTAGTATACTAATAATTAAGCCAACATAGGAATGGAAAAAAAGGAGATTTGGATGATAGAGATGATTGCAATTAGGGAAATAGAAAATAGGCCAGAGGAGGCTGGAATTTACTGGTGAAGTAAAGATGTTTAAGAGAAGGCAGAAACTGAACAATTTATGTAATGTTTTGAATATATGATATATAATAATATATGTGATATACACTTGCAAATGTGAACTTGTAATATAGTTTGATTGCTTTTATAAAATGTAAGTTTCCCTATGTCACAAGTGCTAATTCAATAAAGGTGTTTAAAAATTGTCTATTAATGAACTGGATAAGCCCTTCTAGACCTTTCTGTCCTTCTCTTATTGTCTAACATATACCTTTGATTAATATCTCTACTAATACAGTTCCACAGGAATGGAACAATTGGCTTATATGGCCCCTTTTTTTAGTTCCTCTGCAAAAAAGGTGTGTTCCAGCACCCCACTTTATACCAATATCTTCTTGAAAACATATCCTTTCTTGCTTGCATCTCACAATTTCTGAGTATTTGGTAGCTGGAGGAATATACAAAAGTTATCAGGCATATTCTAATATCTTATAAGTTGCCTTCACCATGTCATATCTGACTTCCCTAAATGGCATATATCCATCTAGAGCTAATGGAATTCCTGCCATCACTTGAATAACTATGTTTGTTCTATGACCAGGGAAGTATATCTCACATCATACAACTGAGCATGTTCTTGTTGCATCAAATGTGTTTCTTGCAAGAGAACAAAGTTGGGCCTAAATCTATGGAAACAGACAAGAGGTCTCTTCTATTTTATGGGATTCTCAAATCCATTTACATTCCATGAAATACAACCAAGTGTCATTCTATAAACTGAAATTTGTGCACATTTTAGCTGGTTGCGCTTTTCCTACTTTTTTCCAATTTTAGCATTCTGTTCATCACTTGCTCACCACTTACAATTTATCCAACTTTAGTTATACAAGAAAACAACTGATTTCTATTTTTATCAACAAATATTTACTTGAATCAACAAAAAATACAAACAATCATTCCCACAATGGAAATCCAAGTACAGTCTTAACAAGCTAATACAGTATATCAATCTAATATCAAGTAATTCAGAACAATCAGAGCATATACAAACTTGTCTTTCCTTGACCACTTCCATGAAGGAGGCAAAATATCTCTAATAGACTTGAGTAGGAGACATGCATTTAGCAATTGTGATCAATGCAACTGGAGGACAATCACATTATCTCCAAAAATCACTAAGTTTTAGGACAAAGCACAATGTTCCTTATTACTCAGTATTAAATAGTGAGTTTTTGGTGGCTTCCAAGATGGTTGCACATTGAGTAACAGCTTAATTCTAGCCCTCCCAGTATGAAAACAGAAACCCAGCAGAGAAAGCCACCGTTGTTTTTCTTTCTTTCCTTCTCCCTTCTTCTCTCTTTCTCCTTGTTCAGTTTTAAGAAATGTAGGCACTGCAATGTTAAAAAAAGAAGAAAAGTCTGGTCAAAAGAGCATGACAGAAGAAAAAATAATGTAATTTTTCTCATTCTTGCAGAGAGGAATGACTGGACTAAGGCCCTTAGCTTGATCTAGCAACAAGTTTCAAGTGAAAGCAAGTTCATGAAAAAGAATATTGAATATTATAAAGCTGTTTTCTAGAAAATAAATGCATATTTAGTAGCAACTCTGTATCTAGTCCTAATGTCTCCATGGAGACAATCTGATAAAGATAAATGGTTATGAGATAATGCTGTCTGAAAGCATTCAAGTGTTTTTCCCAGCTGAGAGAACTATAAAGATAAGACAAAACCAGAAACACGTAGTAGAAGCACAGGCTACACCATACACTGTAGCATGGATAACCTTTCTTTTAGGTTAAACCAAGTCTGTAAGTGTGGGTGTCAGTTTGGGACACATGTTCCTATTAGGTGGGTAAAACTTTAGTATTTAAAGATGCACACAGTTTTGTATGTTAGTATTAAGTTAATAGGTTTTGGTCATATTAGGGTATGTTTTTTGAGGAGTTTCAATAAAAAAAGTTTTATAAGATATGATATAGGCTCAAATGGATATGACAAGTAACTGTATAAAAGATCAACCTGCCAAATAGTGTTGCATGTAACACAAAAGCTGGAACTAGATACTTAGCAAAAAAGCTCTTACACATAAAATATGGCAATAATAACTTTTTAACACAATGATGCTTTCTGTAATGTATTTAAATGTCAATGGTCTCACAGAAGAATACAAAAAAAGAAAGAATAGTGAACTATATTAAAAATGTAGAGTGCAACTAGCTGTGCCATAGGGGACACAATTGGAAATACGTGAACATGTGAATTTGATAAAGAAAGGTTTTCAGGATGGTTATTCAGTGCACTACCTAGGACAAAGGAAAAGAGGAGTACTTACAGTAATTACAAGAGGAACTCCATTAGTGATAGAAGAGGATAAAAAAGATAATGGCAGATTGATAGTACTAAGGGGGCTACTGGAAAGGGAGGAGGATTACACTAGCATATATTTACATTCCAACTAAAACTGCTATAATGGAGCTTAAGAAAATTCTGGGAGAAATAATCAGCTTTCAGCAAGGAATATTATTTACAGGTGGGGATGGAATTTGATTTGGAGCAGTGAAGATGTGTCTGAGGGGCCCAGAAGGGGAAATATAACAAAGGAGGGTAGCTTTTTTGAAGAAATTTATGAAAATATTCAGCAGGGAAGATGTGAATTCAGTACTAGGAGTTTAGAGTGAATTTACATATTATTCCCCAAGATACAAAAACTAGGCTAAGCTAGACAGAATTTGCATTTCACAGGAATGTGTGCATTTAACTGAAAGTCTTGATATGCACCCAATAACAATTTCAGATCATGCACCAATAATAACTAAACTAAAAACACAGGGTAATGAAATAAAATGAGACATTGGCACTTTCTCATCTATTTGTTGAAAAGGAATTTAAGGAATGGGTAGTGGAAATTACTGAGCAGCTGTTAGAGAAGATAGAAATTTCTTCTGAATATATAGCTAGGGAGTGGGATAAAATGAAAGTGACGTTTAAAATAGGGAGGAAATAAAAGAAAGGGAGATATGGTTAAGAA
Source organism: Protopterus annectens (assembly GCF_019279795.1). Taxonomy (NCBI): domain Eukaryota; kingdom Metazoa; phylum Chordata; order Ceratodontiformes; family Protopteridae; genus Protopterus; species Protopterus annectens. The sequence goes on along the minus strand of NC_056731.1, from coordinate 1,891,710,124 downwards.
GTAGCAAGGATTATTTAGTGGGATTGCCAAATGTTAAGGTATTGCAGAAGAGGGGGAAGAGCAAAAAGCGGAGCAACTGCAAAATGCTAAACAGAAAATAAGGGATTACCTTGATAATATGCATGAGTTGAGAAAGTTTGCTGTTAAGCAACTGTTTTTTGATAATAATAATTTTAGAGGCACAATTTTTTAGCACAATAACTCAGGCAACAGAAAGTAGAAAGGGCTGTTATCAATCTTACAGAGCATACAACAGGGAAGATAACAAGAGATCCTGTAAAGGTATTAGAAATATTTGGAAAATCTATGAAAGTCTATATAAAGCAGAGAAATATGGAAATCAAGAAAAGGTACAAATGGAAATGTTTATGGAAGAATTAAATATGCCAAGGTTAGAGGTATATGAGGCTCAATTACTAACAGTTAGCATAGGAGGAGATGAGATAAAAATGTGATGTACACAGTGGCGGCTAGTGACTTCAAATCAAAGGGGGCTGCAGGAGACAGCTGAATGGGTGGGGCCAATGAGAAGGGGTATGGCCACCTTGAAAGGGGTGGAGCTATGCTGAAAACTGCAAAAACTGGGACTTTAATTAAATACACTGCCCTGGGTGCCAAGCCATCATTATGAGAGTCCAATCAAAACAAAATGAAGTGTAGAAGAAAAAAATATTTCAATGCATCGGCTACATGACAGCTTACTTAATATCTAGATGGAAAAAAAAGGTTGTGAGGCTTGAAAAAATAAATTACTTTTTAAATGCATTACTGGAATGCCAGTCAAAATCAAGTATAAAAAAACAAGCAGCACTCAACTCAAACCACTTCTCCTTGCACTGCAGTTCTAATTATAATTTATAGTCAGTTTTATAAAAGTACCAAATAACATACTGAAAGTAGCAATCTCTGTGATATCCCCACTTGTAAAAAATGTTTCTTATCCAAAAAAGACCCGCTGCCTAACAACTATCTACTTGTTTCATGGGGAAAACATGATCAAAGTAAAAATGAACAGCAAACAAGAAACAAGCCCAAGATAAATTGCTTAAAGGATTACTGCACAGGTTATGGACCACACATGATAGATTGGCATTTTGTTTAGTTTACGTGTAAAGCCTGCAAAGATCACTGCAAGTCTCCAGCAAATGTAATGAGGTTCTGAAAATGCTGTAATTCTGTTCTTTATTACAAATACTATCATATGCATTTCAATACCCAAGGCTTATACGCTATCTAGTTATGTAAATATTCTCTACATTTCAACAACAAAAAGGCTTTCAATGTTGGTAATTCTTTAACAGTATGCTTATTAAAGCTTACTTGCATTTTACAATCTCAGACAAGCTTACCTGATGGTTATTAAATCATTACTAGTTAAACACAGACCAACAGGTACTGCAGCAACATGCATTTTCTGAATAAGAAGCATACATCAACAGTATAAAAATATGATAGAAAACCAGAACATTCTGCAAAATCAAGGACAGATGAAAAGCCACTGTAGTACTTCCGCCTACCTTGGATGGGGGGATACTTGCACACTTACACTGCATAACTGCTCCTTGCCTTGCTTGGACACATCCAGAGTCACTACATGGGGGAGTGGGGTACAACAAATATGTCACAATTTGAAATGTCTCTGGATGACGGTGATGGCCCTGACACATTTGTCATACCTCTCAACAGCAGAGCAAGAAATCTGGACAAAACCATAAATAGAAGTGGGACAAAGGCCCAAAAATAAGGACAATTTTAAATATCGCTCTTATAAACTTAGAAAGATAATTAAAAAGATAATAGAATAGTAGGTCTTGCATTAGCATGAATTTTCTGAAGGGTATGAAATCTGAATCTCAAATGTCTGCATTTTCTAACTTCAGTCTTTAATGATTTGCCACTAATTTGCCAGAAAAACACAATTTTTATGAAAAATGGACCAAAAATGTGATGCAAAAATATAAAATAGCCACACAATACAGCTGGGAACCTGTCAAAGAACAGGGACACTTTTTTAATATTAGTGCTGTTAACTTGAGCAGCTGACAAAATATGAGAATCTACATGCATTTCTGAAATTAAAAGTAATCTATAACTCTGATCATTACAATTACTTATTAATTATAATCCCTCCACGATTTCTTCCAAATTTGCCATTTTGCAGAGGGATTATTAGGGGGACAGCAACACTTTGAGCCAAAATTGGGGACAGTTGAGAGGTTTAGATATATCTAATTCTATAAAGCAATTTGTTTGCATGTACCTCTCAACCTCTTAACGCAGGAAATCTGGACAGGGCCAAATATATTGGGGGAGCAAACAAACAGTACTAAAAATTGCTCTTGTATGAACTTAGACAGTTGACAGAATAACAGGTCTTGCTTTAGCTTGCCTTTTTCTGAAGGGTATGAAGTCTGAAACTCAATGTCTGTCATTATTTAGTAACTTCACTCCTAAATGATTTGCCAGAAAACCACAAATTTTATGAGGAACAAACCAAAAATAAGAAGCAAAAATCTATTCATTCTGCAAAAATCTGGACAACTGAGAGGTATATTTCAGCCAGGGCTGTCTTTGAGTTTGGCCCCATTTACCATAAACACTATAATGTGCATACTGCTTTACTTCAATGATGATTTGGATTTCTTTTAAAAGTTTTATTTTACATTTCACAGCACAAGCACTAAGACATCTGCTAAACAAAGCAATGCAGTCTCACAATGAAAACAGACTTAGCATTAAAACTTCTCTGCCCTTGAAACTCACATTCATTGAAACAGCATTGAAACCCACATTCAAAGAAAATACATCTGGCCAGTGGCAGATAAAGATTAACTTTGAGCTGTTTTCAAATCATAGGCCCCTTGCACAGGAAACATACATGTGTTCTTTTATACACCTTACTGATTGTATTAAATTATATTCCTATACAGTACAGTTGTTAAAGGATGTTTTAAATTTGTTTTGAATATTTTTCCAGTACACAATGAAACAAAATGCATGCACCAATAATGACAAAACTGACCAATTCAGAACACTGCCATCATAAAAGTCTACTCAAACGTCTACAATCCACCAGTATCAGTAAATATGCACAATCTCTGCAGAAGTAAAAGTCATCTAAAGAATTCCACATTAAAGAGATCTGTAACTAATGAAGAGGTTGCTGCTAGCAAACAACATTATATTTCATTGTTTCATCTACAAATAAAGTGCCTGTTGCCCTTGAGGAATAAATTGCTTATTTTACATTAAAAAATGATAAGCTAGTAATATTGCAATAGGGAATGGAAGGCAAATTGATAACAGGTTCATAGTTACTAGATATCTCTACCAGAGAGGATATTCTCAGGACTGGAGGACATTCTCAGGACTGCAGCATCCACCCCCTTCAAAAGTACAACACAGTACAGTAATGTATCTAGATAATGTGGGAGTAGAACCCACAGCCTTCTGCATCAAAAGCAAGTACAGTACCTGTTGTGCTATTAACAATGCAAGCAGACTCAGCCTAAGCAGCACTAAACGTATGTTCCTCTGAAGCAGCTCTCAGCTCCTTGTAAAATCCACTTGACACTCAACTGTATCTTTCAACTTTGCAGCACAAAAAATTCTGGAAAAAGCCAAAGCCCAAAAACCAGGGACACATTTTAAATATTGCTTGCAGAATCTTGGAAAGTTGCTAGAATAAAATATTGCATTACTACCATGCATTTCACTGCCAGGTCTTGAACCTAGGACTCTGTGCACAACAGTCAGAACAACATACTACTATGCCAAATCAACTGTTTCTTGAACCATGGGAAGACTGATACTTAAACGGCTATCATTTAGTGAATTCAGTTCTCACCATAGCTCTCAACCTATTAGCACAAAACACCTGCACAAAGCTTATAATGGGGGAATACAGCCCCAAAACATATTCAACAAATTCAGTTCTCACCATAGCTCTCAACCTCTTAGCACAAAACACCTGGACAAAACCAATAATGGGGGAATACAGCCCCAAAAATAGGGACACATTTCAAATACTGATCTTATCAACTAAAAAATTGCTAGAATAAAAGGTTTTGTGTTGCTATGTACTTTCTGAAGAATATGAAGTCTGAAATTCAAATGCCTGTCATTATTTAGTGAATTAAATCCAGAAAACCACAGATTTTATGAGGAACAGAACAGAACAATAATATGAGACAAACATTTGAGCAGTTTTCACAACTGATGGTGGTTAGAGAATTCAGACTCTTGCTACTTGCACCCAAGGTACAGGGTTTGAGTCGGAGTTATTCTCTACCCACTACTGTTGCTGAGTCTCTCTAGCCACCAGGTTTATTTATCTGGGGCATTTTCACATACACACCACCCCCAACCATCCACTCCTCACAGAAAGAGACTGCCTCATCAGGATGTAGAGTGCTAGCATCACCCATTCCTTGTGATTGATATCCAGTATATAAACACCCACTTAAACGAAAAAAAGTCGGTATAGCAGTGATAAAGAAGCTAAATAGCACATTCAGATATACACATTAACAAATATAGTATGGGTCTACAGCACATATAAACATGTAAACAAAAATAAAAAAGTAACTTATCCATTAACTTGTAATAACCAAAAATCTGTAAAAACAAAGTAAAATAAAAACAAGTCAAATAGTAACTTGCTCATTTCCTGGTAAACCCGTGACAACCAAATCATGAACTTCCATTAAAGTAACAGAAAAAAAGAATTCTAAAAGGCAGAAGGCTAGGTGGGGGGCTACATCTTACCATGTATGACTTAGTAACTTCATTATCTTATCAGTAAAAGAAATCAAAATTAGAAAGTATTACAACCAAACCAATAAATTCAATACAATTAAAATCTATAATGATAAAGAACATGCAATGTATTCATTAAATGCATATATCAAAAAACAGTTGCCAGTAAGGTGAATAATTCATGATAAACAAAAAAATACATATGCTTACAGAAAAAAGTCACTTGATGTTACTGCCAGCTATAAGTACATAAACAGAAACATACAGAAATGTGTTCTATATTGTTAGAGGATCAACAGTTCTTGAGCATTTGCAAAGGTAATTATCACTGCGAAATGCATAATAATGTCCATGCAAATGGAATCAATTATTGGTATTTATTTTACTCTTTTAAAGCTATTCCTGACTGCTAGCATAGCAGTCCACCACTCCAATCCAGGTTTGCAGGCTTTGCTCATTAGCCTAGGGGTTGAGTGTAAGTGTGGTAGTCACTCTGTGTAGGTATACTGCCAAGAAACAGAAACAATGTTTCACTAACTACAATGACTGATATGACTTAATATCTATAGCTCCAAGGGTTAATACTGTCTTACATTAAAAGAGACCAAACTGAATTCCTTAACATAGTATACATCATACACAGGTTACACAATAAGGCAAGGTACGTGGGTTTAAAACAACTGCTTTGCATTCATTCTGTATTATGTTGTTGCAATAAAATCAGCATGCATCAATGGGATGGCACATTAACCTTCATTGGGTACTGTAATTAAAAGCCTTTACCTTTATTAGTTGAACCGGTGGTATATGTGTTTCTCCGAAAACAAACAAGCTAAAAGTCATAACCCTGGTTGTTCATAAAAAGCATCTATCTAGTTATGGTGGCCTGGCTTGTATCAAAAAACTGTAAATGTCTAATCAGCGCACACAAGCCATGATACCCCCTCCTCCTTTGCCTCCCACCCCACCCGCTACCAGCACCACCATCCTAAAGTAAGGATGGATGAACTGACTACTCTTACTTGAATTATGACAGTTGTATGTAGTCCAGGACACAAGCAAAACCTCCTTTAGTAATACAATCTAAGATCAAACTTCCAAAGGTTCAGATTCCTAAAGTCGCTGGATCGCTCCATAATGATTTATTGATTGCCTCGTATGTGTCTGCACAGAACCGTGAGGGCATTAATCTTGCATCCACCGTGCTTGTTAAGTGTTTGATGTTGAACGACTATTTCAGATATGTGCATGCAGTGTACCAGACCGTGCAACTGACAAGAGAAACTCCGAACTGCGAAAACCAGCATGTACCAGCCCGTGCAACTGACAAGAGAAACTCCGAACTGCGAAAACCAGCAGTTTTGAAAAGTGTCCCTAATCGGGTTGCAGGCTTATTTCTGAGCCAAATGGATGGAGTGTGTAGCAGAACTCCAACCTTGACCCCTCTTGTGGCTGCAGGAAGTGTGTACCTAACACACACACACACACAGACACAGACACAGACACAGACACACACAGACACACACACAGACACACAGACACACACACACACACACACACACACACACACACACACACACCTGTTGAAAGGCCTAGCTCCTTGAAGGATAAGTCCCATAACCTTGCTCCCAGCTTCCTGCCAGCTCCCACAATGAAAACGTTCCTGCGAGAGCAGGCTGGATATCTAGCCTGTAGACGTTGCAGTCTGGTCCCCTTCCAGTCTGTGCGGGTCTAACAGCAGAGAGATGTCTGGGCATTTCTGCAGTCTGCGACATTCTGTCTAATGCAGACTGCTCTTAACTCAGTCCAGATTAGTTTTGGTCATGTGTGCGAGTTCTGGGAATGCTCACACCCATGCGTGGCATCCGTTCCGGGAGTGTTTATGTTCTATTTTCCTTTCCAGTTTATGTTTTTCATTTTCAGCTGGGGGGGGGGGGCTGCAGTCCAATAGGACGTGCCGCCCCTGGATGTACAGCCAATCCACAGGAAAGTCCCCAGGAATAGAGGATATTAGGAGGGAAAAAGTGATAAAGATCTGGAAGGTTTTGATTAACAGTATTTTAAGAGGAGGAGAAGTATCAATATCCTGGAAGAAAGCAGTGGCAGCTGTAATACCTAAAGAGGGTAAATACCCATCAAATCCAGCTTCAAACAGGTCCATTTCAGTAATAAACCATGATTATAATGGCTGAGAGAATGGCAAAATGTATGCCAAAATTGATGGATATGGACCAATGTGATTTTGTGGAGGGGAGGCGAACATTTGACAACATTAACAGAACATTGATGATCCATAGGGAAGCAGAATGTAAGTAAATACTACTGCTGTTGGTGGAGCGTGACGCAGAGAAACATTTGGCAGAGTAATCTGGGACTTTATTATCAAGGCAATGGAAGCATTTGCTTTCCCTGATAAAATTATAAGGTTGATTAGGAGGATATATGAGGGATTGGAGGTAAAAATTAAAGTGGGTGGGTTCCTCTCTGATAATTTTTGCTTGAGCAGAGGAACCAGGCAGGGTTGTACTCTTTCCCCTTTGTTATTCACATTATATTTATAACCAGTGGCAAAGAAAATAAAGGACTCAGACATTCAAGGGTATAATTGGTATGGTAGTTAAGAAAAGCTGGATCTATTTGAAGATGATATTATTTTGTACCTGATAAAACTAGTAAAGGACATTTCACTGTTGTAGAACATTTTGAGATGGTTTCAAATCTTTTTGGATACAAGACTAATGAAGCTAAAACAAAGGCAATAGCTGTAAATTACATACCCACAAACAAATTGGTTTAGCAATATCCATATATGTGGGGAAATGATAAAATAAAATACTTAAGAGTATGGGTTAAAAATGAATCCAGTGTGGCAGATAAAGATATGTGGGAAGGGAATAAACAAAATGTAATATAAAAACTGAAAAATTGGAAGCTTTGTTACATGGCTATGGATAGTGAGATATAAGCAGTTAAAATGTTTTTAGCACCCATAGTCTTATACACAGATCAACCATATGTTTATCAACCACAGGATAAGTTGTGGATAGCAATTAATAAAGAGCTGAAGGATTTTATCTGGGAGGGGAAGACAGCAACAGTCAAGTGGGATAAGCTGATTCTTCCAACAGAACAAGATGTTATTTCAGAGCTGTACAGGTTAGTTTCCTATGCATAGCACAAGCAGAAACTTAATAATCAAAATGGAAAGGGATGACAATGAAACAGGGGGGAAGCTCAAGAAACAAGGAAAGACTGGAATTTTGGATGCAGATCTTTAAGGAGAATAACAATAATTATACAGAATATTATACTGATAAAGTAGCAGAAAGTATTCTAAGAACTAAGCCAACACAGGAATGGAGAAAGGAGAGTCTGCTGATAGGGATTAATGCAATTAGGGATACAGACAATTGGCAAGAGGGGGCTGGAATTTATTGGAGAAAACTGGCAGAGGAACCAAGGTACTTGGAGCAAATAACTAGAGAGGGGAAAATAATAGAATGGGAAGATGCCAATAATTTATTTTGACTGCAGGTTAGATAATGCCTTCCCTATCAAGGATTGATATCAGAGTACAGGCAAAGAGAAAGAAATAGGGGGGTCCTAAATGAAAGACCAGCACTGGTAGAGATTTTAGTAGAATCTAGAACAGAAGCTGCTGTTAAAAAGGAATAACTAGTAGTGTGTATAAAATATTGAATGACAGCTAAAAGAATCAATTATAGGAGGTTAGAAAGGACTGGGAAAAGAGACTGGAAAAGCAATTCACAAAGAAACAACTGGAGGGGTATATGTATGTCTCCCAAATATAAAAATATATCTAGAAGATTTATGATTTTTGGTTGGAAATGTTTACATATATGTATTTTTGGGTCTACCTGATAATGCAGACATGCCAAAACACCGACAACGAAATAACCAACACCACAAAACCGAAAGTTCAAAAACACGAAACTTCACATGCCCAACAAACCACAATCCCGACAATCAACAAAACAAATACCTTTTCCGAAAAACACACAAACAACACAAGCACACCAAACACCTTACAAACTTACACTAAACCTTACATACATAACTATCTATGCACTAACCTTAACCCAAACCCTAACTCTAAGGTCCTTCACTATCACACACTTACCTTACCTGCACCCTAACCCTAACTCACTTAATCTGCCCCTAACCCTTGTCGCTATCGCACACTTACCTTACCCGCACCCTAACCCTAACTCACTTAACCTGCCCCTAAACCTAAAGTCCGTTACTATCGCACTTACCTGACCCACGCCCTAACCCTAATGACCATCATTATCACACACTTACCTTACCTGCACCCTGATCCTAACGTCTGTCCCTACCACAGACTTACCTTAACATGTCGGTATTCTCAGCATCGGGATTTTCAACTTTTGGTCTTCTCCATTGTCGATCTTCCAATGTCGGTGTTCTCATTGTCGGCGTTTGAAGCTTTCGGTTAAATCAGGTAGACTCGTATTTTTATACCCCAAATAGACTCTAGAGAAATGTTCCTCAGGTAGGCAGCAAATGTTGGAGGTGTGATGGGGAAGAAAGAGGTAATTGGGAACATATTTTCTGGGAGTCTAATCAGCTGACAGAATTTAAAGATTCCCTGCAGACTACTCTATCAGAGATACTGGGTGAGCAAATTGGCGTCTCTAGGGAAATTATTTTTTTCTGAGCTATGATACAGAATGGGAATTGCCTAGACATAGTAAGGCCTTGCTGAGTCTAATTATGGTGGCTGCTAAAAAAGCAAATACTAGAAAATGGAAATCAAAGTCTAACCCAACTGTACTAGAAGCAGTGATTATAGTAACAGATAAAACAACTGAATTTGGGATCTTTAGAAAACTGTAGGTGCAAATTGCATGGAAATAAATGAGAATTGTGGAACAATACATGCAGTGGAGGAATGAGGTTTAAAAGAAATCAGGATTTAAATGAGCTATGTAATGTTTGACAGACAATGGTTGGGTAGATTATAAGTGATGTATACTGTTTGCAACTAAAATTATGTCACTATGGTTTAAGATGCATAATGCTTGCAACTAAAATTATGTCAATATGTTGTTTTTATTTATATAAATGTGTGATTGCCTATGTCATATGTGATATTTAATAAAGATGTTTCTTGTTAAAAAATATTAAATAGTGCGTTTTATGTGTCAAGGATATATTTTACCATGTTTCTGTTTCAGCCACTAATGGCCCTAATACACACCATGCATATGAGCATGCTTTGTGCTAAACTAACTGTTACCACCCCTCCCTTTGCCAGCAATTTTGAACATCATGCTTACAAAGACATTCTCAGTACATATGAATACCTCCTGGTAAAGACATATATTAGAGCCATCTCCTTCAGCCTTATTAAGAGCTATCTGATTTACGCAAACATCTCACTGCCTCGGTTAATGAAAAAAGGGTCTACCTCTTACACAGTCAAAAATGTCTTAACCTAAGCAATTATGTTTTATATTAAACTTCTGTGAGAAGTTTCCAACACATTTGCATAATACCTTCCAAGGAGAACTGAAAGTACGACTATCAAAAAATTAACATCTCTGTTATGCCAGCTCAATGCAACCATGCTATCACCAAATCAAAATGAAAAGTCCTTTAAGGTAGCCTTTAAATTAAATATGCTAATGAAACTATTTGATTCCTTGCAGACATAGCTGTATCCCTGTGTTTAATCCCATGGAAAATGTCAACATCTTTTCATTGAGTCTCTTCCAAAAATAGGGGAAAAGGGTTCATTAATTTACTAAGTGGGTTGACTTGTGGAGTAAATTTATGTCTGGCAAGCTGTTGTACATTAGCTACTGCATTCAACTTGTTCCCTGACATCGCCTTTAATAATCTATCCTCCACATCTTCTGGTAAACAAAATGTAATTAGCTCTGAGTAAAGAACACAATAAATTCATTGGGTATAACAATTTAAATCTTTTACTCTTATCTAGTGAAAATATTTGACCGACAGTCTAAAGGCAGCTCAGTGCATTCTTACTGCTGGCAAATAATTCCTTTCACAGAATATTCTTCTGTCACCAACCCTTAAGGTTTTGCCAGAAATCCACTGTAATAAGATTATTTTATCTACCAAAGAAAAGGATTAGTATCTCACTAACACAGGGCATTCCATTTTATTCCTCAACTGCTAGGGCAAATATTCATACCTATCCATCCAATTTTTGATTTACTGTACCATTATTTGGACTTATGCAACCTTGCTACCATGAATACTACACAGTTATGGCCTTCCACCTTTTCAGAGATTGCTGAGAAATGCAAATGATTTCACCTTCCCCTGTCCTCCTGATGAGTGAGCTTCATTTCCAGCAACTTGATCTATCACTGTTGTGGCCTTATCTTTCAGGCCTGTGCTTAGTGAAGACACAAAGCACCTTCCATCTCTGTTTTAATATCTTTTTGCATACATTTCTGCAGCTCATCCATAGTTTGATACAGTCAGTTTCTACTTTCAAGCATTTCATTTCCTTTCTTATTCAAGAATACTTTATTGGCAGAACACATGGCCAGTCATCTTACAGGGGTTCATTATCCTACTACTTTTGCTTTTCTCACTAACTTGCTGCTGCTTCCTTTTTTGTCTATATGATTTTTTTTAACTGACAATTCACCTCATGAGTCAAAAATATTTACTTAAAATGGTCAAGAAAAGTGGAGTATATGCCCACGTTTCTTAACACAACTCCATTCCAACTGGAAGTTCCCATCTCTAAGGATTTTTATTGATTTGGTTCACTAGAGCCTTTGCTCAAACCTGCATCTATACAGCCTACTTAACCAGTTCTTGCTTTACAAATTTCCTAAACATAGGACACTTTCCTAGATATAACTGCTGCAGAACTTTTAGTTGCAGCAAAATACTCTATTTTAGCTATTTCATTTGTCATATAATATAGTAAGTGGACAACAACTAAGAAAACTAATGCAAGGCTTTGTTGCCGAAGAGAGAAATGAAATGTAAGCTGTCCATCATTTTCATGTTGTCTAGATCACAGTATCATAAACGTATTTTTCAACTTTCCTTTTTTAAATGAAAATTAATATTATTTTATTTATTTATTTTGTTGATTTGCAGATATGAGCAAGCAACATTTGGTTTACCAAAAGCTGGTTCTCCTACAAAAGTACCTTTCTGTATGTTTTGTCACTGCTTTCTATTTCATGGACTAGCTTAAAGAAAAAACAAATGGCCATAGTGCTGAAGTATGAGGAATGTGTACATTACAACACAGAAGTGCTATAAGATGTGCTATCACATGACTACAAACATAAAGGAGCAAAAGGAGGGCTCAGCTGGAGCAGCCAAGGAGAGTTCTGCTTGCATTGAAAGGGGTATAAGGAAAGCCCAACAATGGCACAATGTTCAGAAGCAGAAAAAAAGAGTAGAATGAATCATACTGGAGATGAAGGACCTGGCGACACAAGTACAGTATATAAAACCATAGCAAACAACAGATGGAGCCTGTGCAATGCAATAAGGGATAATATTACTGTATGGAGCAGATCAGCGACAAAAAGTCTTGCTGGCTCTTCAATATAATGTCTACAGCAGCATGTAGAGGAAAGGACATCACATAGACTTAAGCTCAAGAAGTGGAGCTGATGAAATTAATGGACTACCAAGATCCTGCTACTACAAGTAAAATGGAGATGGTGAAATGTATTGCATGTCTACAAGAAAAAGTGACTACATCCCAGGACTCAATATAGGTTATCATACAGAGATGTGCAACTGGTACATCCACAGAGGTCAAGTTGCATCTGTGATAGTGATTGCTCCTTCATTAAGGGATATATGTGAAGATGAAGAAGTAATGGCCACACATTCACAAGGCTCTCTATGATCACCATCAGTGATGTCTGATCGCAGCACCATGAATGACTTGTGCTGTGGTCACCATCAGAGATGCCTGATCACAGCACAAGTCATTCATGTCAAGTGCATGACAATGGATGATGGCACGGTCATTTACATAGTCCTGACCATGGAGAAAAATACACCATGGATATAAAGGACTAGGTAGAATAATAGATTGGTGTTGCTTATCTATGTGCTGATGGGTAATAGGATGCAAGACATGTATGTGAATGTCCTCTTTAGGCAAAGAGTACAGCAAACAGATATTCCCAACATACATCATGTTCAACTTGAAGAAGGTGCATACAATGTGTGTATTAACATCAGCAAGATTATGAGGATGCCTATTCTAGCTTGGACAAATAATATGGCACTGCATACAGATATGTGGCTTTTGTCTGGAATTTGGCATTTCACCACATTTGTTTTGACGATAAAGCAAATGGTAGCACTCGTCTTCCTGCCACCAGCAGACATCTTGGAGGCATACAAGAACCAATGAAGCAGAATGTCAGAGGTCATTAGAGAGCTGTTGAACTGGTTTGGCAAGATGTATATCCCATGACAACCATGAGTTCATGCAACTAGAGTGAACAAGCATCACTGGCTATCATCCTTCACCCTGACATTGTGGTTGGTGCTGACCCCATAACAGAAGACCTCCCATGAATCCAGAACTTGATAAAAGGGTGGGACAGAAAGGTGTGGTCACTGTGCCACATGTGACATGGCAGACCAGACATGTACTTGAAGGTGATCTGTGGGAAGCAGGACCATGTCACCACAGTACAGAACATTTTATGACAGGGGACAGCTACAGCAGCAATGAAGATCTGGTAATGACTGAAGCTCTGCTACAGGTCAGGCATGCCAGCACTAAAAAATGATGTGCACTGCTATATAAGTATAAGAGACATGGTCATGTTGTGTGCCACCTACCTTGCATGTCTTTGGGTAACCTTTGCTAAGATTGCCTGCCTCCCTGATTGATGTAAATGTGGCTGAATTTGGTTCCATTCCATACAGACAATCTTTCCTGGTAATTACTTTTTCACAGTCACCACCGCAGTACAGCATGCCTTCCATGTGTGGTCTTTGACAGTGGCTATTTTCTTGGGGTCCACCTACTACCTTGTCTGCACATGGTTTAATTTTATAGTACCTGCAGTACCATTTATGTGTATCAGGTTTTGAGTGGTGTGATTTCAAGGAAATGTAGCTTCCAATGCTGCCAGGCTTATCTGATATGCAGTGTGCTGGCTGTGATATAATAAAAGAGAAAACAATCCACAATAACATTTTTTATTATTTTAACACACTATACATATATATTTTTTAGCAATTATCATTCACTGCAGCACTGTATAAATTTCTCAATTCCTGTCTTCCCTTAAACCTCACTACTCTTCCTGAACATTATTCTACATTTAGTGTTCATGTAAATTCTATTTATATCTAAATCATTTGCTCCTTTGCTTTTTCTGATGATCCTTTTTATTTTCCTGCACTACACACACACACACACACACACACACACACACACACACACACACACACACACACACACACACACACACACACACACACACACACACACACACAATATGTATTAATTATTCACTACAACATTACATAAATTTAGTTTCTGTCTTCCTCTAAATGTCATTCCTCCTGAACATTACTATACATGTATTGTTCCCACAAATTCCTTTTACTCCTGCCCCTTTCTAAAGGTCCTACTTCCAGTTAATTTATCAGCTTTACAATATTCAGTTTTTCAATTAAAGTTGGTTTAAATTTATTTTTTTTAAATAAGAAGCATCTTTATTAAATTATCACAACATAGGCAATCATACATTTATATAAATGAAAACAAACCATATTGATATATTTTTAGCTGCAAACATTATACATCACATATAATCTTCTATAGAGTCATTGTCTGTTGAACATTACAAAGCTCATTCAATCCCTGCCTTCCCTTAAGCCTTATTCCTTCTTCAAACAGTATTCTGCATGTATTGTTCCCACAATTCCCATCTTTCCTATCTAATTTGCTCCTACCCTTTTCTAAAGATCCCACTTTCAGTTATCTCTGTTACTATACTCACTACTTACAGTACGGTTGGTTTAGACTTTTATTTCCATTTTCTAGTAATTGCTTTGTTTGAAGCCCACCAGAATGAAACTCAATAAGGCCTTGCTATGTCTAGGCAATTCCAAATCTGTAGCACAGCTCAAAAAATAATTTCTTTAGTTACACCAATTTCCTCACACAGTACATCTGACAGACTAGTCAGCAAGGAATTTTGAAAGTCTGCCAACTCATTACACTCCCAAGAAAATATGTTCCCAGTTACCTCTTTCTTCCCTTTTAGACCTCCAACATTTTAATCGATCTGAGGAAAAAGGAGTCTGCTTGGGGTATAAAATACATATGCAAGCATTTCCAAGCAAAAATCCTAAATCTTTTAGACTGTGTTGCATATTTCCACCTGTTATTTCTTTGTGAATCGTTTATCAAAACTCTCTTCAGAATTCTTTCTAAACTCCTCTAGTTGATTCCTATAGTTATCATGCAATATTTTATACGCCCTACTATTTATCCCTTTTTAAAAAATAAGCTTCTGTTCTATATTTAGCTAAAAACTCTACCAATGTTGGTATTTCACTTAGGATCCCATATTCCTTTCTCTTTGCCTATACTCTGGTATCCGTCCTTGACACAGAAGGCAATCTCTAGCTTGCAGTTCAAATGAATTCTTAGCCTCTTCTCACTCTATTACCTTCCCCCTGTAATTAGTTGTTCCCAATGCAGTGGTTTCTTTGCCAGTTTACTCCAGTAATTTCCAGCCCCCTATTACCTATTCTCTGTACCCCTAATTGCAGTCATCACTATCAACAGAAGCTCCTTTATCCATTCATGTGTGCTCAGAATACTTTCTACTTCTTTAGGAATATTGTATTCTGTATGGTTATTGCTATTCTGCTTAAGGATCTGCATCAAAAATCCCAGTCTCTTCTTATTTCTTGAGCTTCCCCTTTTTCATCATGATTTAAATTTATTTTCTTTTTCATTTTCTAGCAATTGCTTTTTTGGCACTCACTAGCATTAAACTTAGTAAGGCCTTACTATGTCTGTATTTCAGTTCAAAAGAATAATTTTCTTACTTATAATCATTTGCTACCTCAACATCTCTGACAGACTACTCTGTAGGGAATGTTTAAAATCTGCCAACTCATTACAGTCTAAAAATATTCCCAGTTATCTCACTTTCCTTCCCATCGTGCCTCCAGCATTTGCTATATACCTGATAAAAACATTCTCTAAAGTCTGCTTAGGGGTATAAAAATACCAATTCAAACAATTCCAAGCAAAAATACTAAGCCTTCTGGAATTTGTTGCATATTTGGGAGCCAGACAGATATCCACCCATGTGAATTACCTTATGATTTTTTCCTCCCAAACTGTTCTAACCTTTTCTGACTGATTGTCATACTTTTTAAAACACTTTTATTAAATTGCCACTCAAGACATCAGCAAACACACATTAATAGAAAATAAAATAAACCATATTAATTTTATTTACATATATTATACATTATGTATATTTCTTTATAACAACTGTCATTCAGTCCAAGATTACATAAATTGCTCATTTCCTACCTTCCCTTAAACCTCGCGCTTCCTCCTGAACATAATTGTGAATGTATTGTTCCCTCAAATTCCATTTATTTCTATACAATTTGATCATTCTTTCTTCCCACATCCATTTCTTATCTCTCATCTGCAATATTCAACTAATCAAATGCAGTTGGTTTAGATTTTGATTTCCATTTCTAGAAATGACTTTTTTGGAAACCAACAGAATTAAACTTAATAAGGCCTTACTATCTCTAGGCAATTCAGATTCTGTGTCCCAGCTTAAAAGAATCATTTCATAGTTACAGCCATTTCTTCTCCCAATATTTATGACAGAGTATTCTAGAGGGAATTTTTTCATAACTTCCAATTCATTATAGTTTCAAAACTGGTCCCAGTTACTAGCTTCCTTTTCCATTACACCTCCAGCATTTGCTAACTACATGAGGAAATTTTTTTTGAAGTCTGCTTGGAATATAAACATATCTACATAAAGACTTCCAAGTAAAAATCTGAAACCTTCTGGACTCTGTTGCATACTTCGAAACTATACATATGTCGTCCCTTTGTTCCATCGTAAATTCCTTTTCCAGTCTCTCTTCGCAATCTGTTCTAACCTTCTCTGATTGATTCTTCTTATCATGCAATATTTTATGTGTTTTACTAATTATCCCTTTTTAATAGCAGCTTCTATTCCAGATTTATATAAAAACTCTACCAGAGCAGGTATTTCACGTAGGACTCACCTATTCCTTTCTTTTTATTTATACTCTGACATCAGTCCCTTTTAGGAAAGGCAGCCTCTAACCTGCAGTCCAAACTTATTCTTGGACTCATCCCAATCTGTTATGTTATTTTCTAACAATAGGTTGGTTCCTTTTGCCACTCTTTTCCAGTAGGATCCAGCCCCCTCTTGCCTATTTTATGTATCCCTACTTGTGTCTTTCTACTGGCAACATGTCCTTTCTCCATTCCCATGTTGGCTAGGTTCTTAGAATACTTTTTGCAACTTTACAAATACAATATTCTGTACTGCTGTTGTTAATCCCCTTAAGGATCTGCAGCCAACACGCGTCTGTCCTTACTTTCTGAACTCCACTCACTTCATCATCATACCTTTCTGCTATGAATTGTAAAATATGGCTTGTGTTATGTATAGGAGCATTAAGTGGATAGCTCTAAGTTATCCCTTCAAATCAGGTAATCCTAAACTACCTTGTTTTATGGGAAGAATCACCATATACCATTTAAATCTTTTTAAACACCTTTATTAAATTATCACGCAAGACACAGGCAAACATACATTAATAGAAAAAAAAAACAAATCCTATTCTTTTTTCCATTTACATACATTTTACATCACATTTTCATTCTTTATAATTATAATCAGTCCAATATTATGTAAGTTGTTCAATTCCTGCCTTCTCTTAAACCTTGCTACTTTATCTGAACATCATTCTGCATGTATTGTTCCCACAATTTCCATTTATTTCAATGTAATTTGCCCCTTCCCTTTTCTAAAGATCTCTCTCTTCCCATCCATTTATCTCTTTTACAATGTTCAATACTTTATATATTGTTGGTTTTGACTTTGATTTCCATTTTCCAGTAATTGCTTTTTTTTTGGCAGCCAACAGAACTAAACTTAACAAAGTCTTACTATGTCTAGGCAATTCAGATCATGTTTCCAAGCTTTAAATAATTATTTCCTTAGTTACTGCCATTCTGTTACTCAGTACTTCTGAAGGAGTACCCTGTAGGAAATGTTTTAAATCTGCCAACTCATTACACTCCCAACACATATATTCCCAGTTATTCCATTCTTCCGCATCACACCTCCAATATTTGCTATCTGTCTGAGGAAAATCTCTTTGAAGTCTGCTTGGGTATAAAAATACTTGTGCAAGCACTTCCAAGCAAAAATTCTCAACTTCCTGGACCTGTTGTATACTTGGGAGCCATACATATGTCCTCCTACTGTTCCAGTCTCTCTCCCCTCAATCTTTTCTTACCACCTCTTATTGATTCTTATAGTGATAGTGTAATATTTTATATGCTCTACTAATTACTCCTTTTATAACAGCAGCTTCTGTTCTAGATTGAAGTAAAAACTCAACCAGAGTAGGTCTTTCACTTATGATTCCCCTATCCATTTCTATTTGCTTATACTCTGATATCAATCCCCTAGTCTCTAGCCTGAAGTCCAAAGTCTTCTTGGCCTCATCCCATCTGTTACCTTTCCCTGGATAGTTATTTGCTCCCAATGCCTTGGTTCCTTTTCTAGGTTTCTCCAGTAAATTCCAGCCCCCACTTGCTTATTTTCTGTACCCCTACTTATAGTCATTACTGGCAAAAGTGCCTTTCTCCGTTCTCATATTGGCTTAGGTCTTAGAATACTTTCTGCTACTTTATGAATAAAATATGTATGGTTGTTATAATTCTCCTTAAAGATCTACATCTAAAATCCTATTCTGTCCTTATGTCTTGAACTTCCATCCTCTTTCATCATAATTCCTTTCCACTTTGAATTATAACCATTTGCTTGCGTTATACATATGAGCCTTAACTGTGTAGCTCTTCAATATCCATTAAAATTAAGTAATCCCGAACCACATTGTTCTATTGTAAGGAACTTTTTCCACTTCACTGTTGCCCTCTTCTCCTCTCAGATAAAGTCATTCAACTCTTTATTAATTATTGCCCACAATTTCTCCTAAAATTTGTGTGACCTGTATATAAAACTAAAGGGACTGAAAACATTTTCATTGCTTGTATATCCCTATCAATATCCATATAGAAAGCTTCCAGTTTCTTGTTTTTTTTTATTATATTTTATTTCATCTCTTTCCACATATCCTTAGCTACCATAACATAAATCTTTTTAATCCATACACCTAAATGCTTCATCATATCGTGCCTCCATAAATATGGGTATTGCTGAACCAATGACTCAGTGGTTAAACAATTAATGGCTATAGTCTTTGTTTTATCTTGGGTTATTTTATATCCTGAAAAGACATAAAACTGTCTCAAAATGTTCCACAACACTGAGATATCCCTTACTGAATGTATCAGGTACAAAATAATATCTGCAAATATAGCCACCTTTCCCTGATTACCATACCAATTATATCCTTAAATTTCTGTTCCATAACACTGAAATGTCCTTTTTTGGATTTAAGTACAAAATATCACATGCAAATAAACCCAACATTTTCTTTACTACCATTCCAATTATATCCTTGCAATTCTGAGTCTTTTTTTGCTAATGGCTCTAAATACAAAGCAAATAACAAAGGGGTAAGAGAACACCCCTATCTGGTTCCTCTGTTCAAATACAATTTATCAGAGAGGAGTCTTCCTACTTTAATTCTTGCCTGCTATTATCTCATTTAACTCTTGTCCTTCCCCCCTACCATATAAGTTCCTTCAACTCTATTAGTCATTGTTCACAGTTTCCCCTCTGGTTGATAAAAATACACCTGACCTGCTATAAAACTAAAGTGACTAAAAACATTTTTGATAATTGAATCTTACTATCCATATCCATAAAAAGGGCTTCCAGTTTCTCAGTTTTTGTATTATCTTTTTCAGTCTCTTCCCATACATCCTTAGCTGCCATAACGGAAGCCTTTTTTAACATCCACATCCAAAATCCTACTTTTGCATTACTTCTTAGACTACTCCCCATTTCATCATTATCCCTATCCTCTTTGACTTATAACTTTCTTCTTGTGCTATGAATATGAGCCTTATGTGTGTAACCGTAAAATATCTCTTCAAATCAGGTAATCCTAAACCACCTTGTTCTTTGGCGAGACATAACATATCTTAGTTATCTCTTGCCTCCCCCCCCCCCCCAATAAACTCCTTCAACTCTTTATTAATTATGGTCCACAACTTCTCCTCTGGTTGATAAAAAATATGTTTAGCATGTATATAAAAAAAGGACTAGAAACATTTTCACTGCTCATATCTTAATATCCACATCAATAATCAGGAGCTTCTAGCTTTTTAATTCTTGTATTATCTTTTGTTTAGTTTCTTCCCACTTAGCACCCATTATAGAATTTAATCCATACACCTAAATACTTCATCTTACCATGTCCCCATAAATATGGGTATTGCTGAACTAGTTCACGAGTGGGTAAATAGTTTACTGCTATAGCCTTTGTTTAATATTCATTTATATTAAGTCCTGAAAGACATGAAGCAGCCTCAAAATTTTCCACAATACCAAAATGCCTTTTTCTGGATTTATCAAGTACAAAATAATATCTTCTGTGAATAAAGCTAACTTTTTCTGATTACCATATCAGTAATATCATTTAATTTTTGAGTACTTTATTTTCTTTACCAATGGTTTCAAATATATGGCATATATATAAAGAGGAATGAGGACACCCTGTCTGGTTCATGTGTTTAATCACATTTTGTTTGAAAGGAACTCTCGCACCTTAATTTCTGCCTTCAGTGTGTTATATATCCTCCCAATTAACCATATTAGGTAATACAGATGCTACCATTGCCTTGCTCATAAAATCCCAAGTAATTTTACTGAACTCTTTCTCTGTATCAAGACTTACCAAGTACTGAACATTTTCTTACATCCTGCTTTCCTTTGGATTATCACTGTTCTGTTAATGTTGTCAATTTTTTTCTCCCCTCCATAAAACTGCACTAATCCAAATCTAACAACTGTGGCAAACCTTTGCCATTCTCTTAGATATAAGCACATTATAGTCATGGTTTAAAATTGAAATGGGTATATATGAAGCTGAGTATGAAGGGTCTTTACCCTTCATGAGTAGTATAACCACCACAGCCTTCTTCCAAGAGGATGGCACTCCTTCCTTTATAAAATATTGTTAAACAAAGCCTTCCACATCTTTATCACTTTCTTCCATCCTATATTCCAAACTACCGCATGAATACCATCTTTTCTTGTACACTTCCCTGATGATTTTTTTCAGTAAACATCTTTATTAAATTATCACATATGACATAGGCAATCTTACAGTTACATAAATGAAAAACAAAATGACACCACTTTAGTTGCAAACATTACACATCACATATACCATTGAAGCAACTGTAGTTGCAAGCATTATACATCACTTATAATCTAGCCAGTCATTGTCAGTTAAGCATTATATGGCTCTTTCAAATCCTGCCTCTTGACCCTCGTTCCTTCTCTGCATATACTGTTCCCAAAATTCCCATTTTTTCCTATGTAGGGAACCTTGTTGGTTAGGCTTACGTAGGCCCTTGGGCCGATAGCCTAGTACCTACCTATGAACCTATGAACTTTGCGTCTACCCTTTTCTAAAGATCCCAATTCCAGTTTTTTTATGCCTGTTACTATATTCACTACTTCTAGTAATGCTGGTCTAGACTTTGATTTCCATTTTCTAGTAATTGTTTTTATGGCAGCCACCATAACTAGACTTAGCAAGGCTTTATTATTTATTTATTTATTTATTACATTTGTTTACTGGGAAAGTTCACTGGGTCTAAAAGGGCCCATTTTCAATGGTGGCCCGGGGAGAAAAGCTCCGACTATAACATAGATACAGAAAATATTTAACATTAATTGGTACAAAAGTAGATACAGTGCTGCACATAGTGATTACAGTAATATATACATAAAAGCAGGAATTTTGTTGGTTGGCAGATGAATTCAGAGAGATATAAACAGAGATATATTAATCAGCATTATTGCACCTGTATAAAGTGATGAAAAAAATAATTATGGAGAAAATATCATCAGTCAACAGTAGCAAAAAGCACAGGAGTTTAGTTATCATATAAGGAGAAGGAGGAGGGTAGGTTATTGAGCAGGTACATAGCCAGAAAGAGTTGAGATAATTTTTCAGTATCTGTTTGAAGGTGGAGGTGCTGCCTTTGTTTCTTATAGAAGGTGAAAATGAGTTCCATAGTTTGGTGACGGTGAAGGAATAGAGGAGTTGACCAGCAGGTAAGGTAGGCTTTTCTACTTTTAGAAGTAGATGATTTTCAGGGGTCCCTATTAAATAAACAAAAAGTTGAAATGTCGAACGGCCAAATAAACGAAAAGGCTGTTCCACGATATCGCTAGTGTAAGATCGCGGTACAGTGAAGGCTGGAAATTTTGCCCTTTCTTCACTGTAGTGGGATCTCGGAGTTGGTAGATATAATTAGTGGGGGGTGTGGGGGGCACAGCCCCTCACAATATTTATTTTGAGGAACGGCCTTTTTGTTTATTTGGCCGTTCAACATTTCCACTGTTTGTTTATTTAATAGGGACCTGATTTTCAGATCTTAATTACCTGTTGGGTTGATATTGGGCAAGTAGTGTCCAGAGAGCAGGATAGTATGTGGGTCTATAGATTATTTTGTGAACTGTACTTAGTTGGGTGAATGACAGATGGTGGGGGAGTTCTAGCCAGCCTAATCTGCAGTTTGCCTTTACCATGTCTAGGCAATTCTGATTCTGTATCATAGCTCAAAAAATCATCTCCCAGTCAATCCACTCTGCTCACCCAACATCTCCGACAGAGAGGTCTGCAAGGAATCCCTACAGTCTGCCAGCTCATTGTTGTTTGTCTTTCGGCTTTTCCCGGTAAGGGGTTGCCACAGTGGAACTCCGGTCTGCTAATGATTGGCAGTAGATTGTTTTACGAAATGCCGAGGTGCCAGCTCGACGCCCAACCTTCAACGAAGGCACGCCCATTTACGCACGCATGTCTTTTGAATGCTACCCAACCACGGGGAGGACATGCAGACTCCCCACAGAAGGCACTCCCAAGCCCAGCCAAGAATCGAACGCGAGAACCTCTTGCTGTGAGGTAACAACGCTACCGCCGTACCACTGCGGCTCTGCCAGCTCATTACACTACCAAAAAATATGTTCCCAGCCACCTCTTTCTTGCCTGTCACGCCTCCAAAATTTGATATCCACCCGAGGAAATATTCTTTGGTTCATAGGTTCATACTGGGCTAATGAACACAAGGGCATTTTTAAGCCTAGCCATGCATCCCAAATCTCTGACAAGTTTGGATACCCTTGATAAGTGTAAGCATGGGAGATGAACCATTTACAGGTTACTTGTTTGCATTAGAGACATAGACATTAGAGACATAGGTGCCAAACCAGGGATGAATTTCTGGTTTCCTATCCAATTGTCCAAGTTGCACTTGAAATGGGTTAGGGAGGAACTCTGCTTCATGTGGATGGGGAGTCAGTTCCATAGACGGGGTAGTCTCTGAGATACATACCTATCTCTTCAGCAGGTCCTATTTATGTCACAGGGAAGGTTTACGTCTTTAGAATGGGTAATTCTGGTACTGTTTGTTTTGTGGATATGCAGGAGGTCCAGAGTGGGGTCTGACAATGCCTTGTATGCCAGGCATAGATCTACCCTCAAAAGTCTGTAGGACACAGAATACAAGGATAGAGCCTTGAGGTGGTCTGCATAGGACATATTACTTATGTCCTGTATTCTTTTAGTGAGGAACCTCTGTGGACATTCCAGTTGTTGGATCTGCCTGGTTAGGTACATACCAAAGGGTGCATTGTACTCAATGATAGGTCTGATGAATGCTGAATACAGTGAAATAATGACTTCCTTGGACTTAGATGCCATACCTTTGTTTATAAGTTGTGCAACAAAGAATGATTTCCTCACCACAGTAGACAAATGATGATCAAAGGCTAGATTACTATCTGTGTCCCTAAGTCCCTGACTACAGGGTCAACTCTAAGGGATGTATTGTCAATATGATAGTTACCAGGGATGGATAACTTTCCAAAGGATACTATTGTGCATTTATTGGCATTTAGTTTTAGTCCATGGCTCTGACACCAGTTATTTTTTCTGTGTCAGCCCCTCCTGGAGAACATTTGTGTCAGTGTAAGATGCAATGACAGCTCCTAATTTGCAATCATCTGCAAATTTAGTCAGCCAGAGACCACTGACATTGGCCTTGACTTCTGAGAAGTAAATGCCAAAAAGGAGCTGTACAAGGACTGATCCCTGAGGATCTCCACTTGTGACTGGTCTATCTGCAGAGGTGGACTCCCCAGTTCTGACTTCCTGGGTCCTGTCTGTGAGCCAGTTATCAATCCACTGGGTGACATATGGGTTTGTACCTAGCCTCCTGAGTTTGTCAACAATGCCTGAGTGGGATATTGTGTCAAATGCCTTGGCCAGGTCGAGGTCTACTTTGGAGTCTACTTGGGGCACAAAAATACCTATGAAAACACTTCCAGGCAAAGATCCTAAATCTTCTAGACTTTGTGGCATATTTGGAAGCTATACATATATCCCCCCATTGTCTCTCTGTGAATTGCTTATCCAGTCTCTCTTCCCAATCCTTTCTAAGCTCTTCTGATTGATTCTTATAATTGTCATGCAATATTTTATATGCTTTACTAATTATTCCTTTTTTAATGGCAACTTCTGTTCTAGATTCTATTAAAAACTCTACCAGTACTGGTCTTTCATTTAGGACCCCCCCCCCCCATTTTTTTTGTTTTTCTTTGCCTATACTCTGTTATCAATCCTTGATAGGGAAGGCAAACTCTAACCTGTAATGCAAATTCTTGGCCTCTTTCCATTCCATTACCTTTCAAGTTATTTGCTTCCAATACTTTGGTTCCTTTGTGAGTTTTCTCCAATAAATTCCAACTCCATCTTTCCAATTATCTGTATCCCTAACCGCAGTCACCTATATCAGCAGAATCTTTTTTCTTCATCTCGTACTGGTTTAGTTCTTAGAATACTCCCTGCTATTTTATGAATATAATACTCTGATGTTTGTTCTTCTTCTTAAGAGTCTGCATCCAAAATCCCAATCTCACCTTATTTCTGGAGCTTCCTCCCTGTATCATCATCATTCCTTTCCACTTTGAAATATAGTTTTCTGCTTGTGCTATGTATAAGAGCCTTAACTGTGTTGCTCTAAAATACCCTCTCAAATTGGGTAATCATAGTCTGCCTTGTTCTATTGGAAGAATAAGCTTATCCCACTTGAACCTTGCTGTCTTCCCTTCCCAGATAAAATCCTTCAACTCTTTTTTAATTGCTATCCATAGCTTCTCCTCTGGTTGATAAAAAAATATGCCCGACCTGTGTATAAGACTAAAGGGACTAAAAACATTTTAATGGGTTGTATCTTAATATCCATATCCATATAACAAAGCTTCTAGTTTTTAAATGTTTGTATTATCTATCTCTTCCCACGTATCCTTAGCTGCCACAACAGAGTCATTCCTAATCCATACTTCTAAATACTTTATTTTATCATGTCCCAATAAATATGGATATTGTTGGACCAATTTGAGTGTGGGTACATAATTTACTGCTGTTGCCTGTGTTTTAGCTTCATTAATTTTGTATCTCAAGAAGATCTGAAACTATCTTAAAATGTTCCACAACATTGTAATGTCCCTTTCTGGTTTTGTCATGTATAAAATAATATCATCTGCAAATAGAGACAGCTTTTCCTGACTACCATACCAATTATATCCTTGAATTTCTGAGTCCCTTATTTTTTTTGCCAATGGTTCTAAATATAATGCAAACAAAGGGGAAATTGGACAACCTTGCCTGGCGTGACACCTGTGCATTGGTCCAGCAATGAAGGAGCCATAATCCTCACCACTAACACCAGTGAGAGGCATCCACATAGGGGAGGATAACAAATACACACGCAGTAAAGTACAATTTCCCTTAAGAGCACAGAGCGACTGCAGTCAGTCTGGGGCTGGTTTCTCTCTTTCTCTCAAGATCCCCAATAAGACTCCCCATTGGAATAACTACAGGGTCCAGATCTCAGTCTAGTGGGCAAGCTAAAACCTCCAGCACTCTCTCTGTCCAACCAGTGCTTCGTGTCCCTGCCCAAGTAGCTGACACACATACACTTTGAGATAAAAGTTATATACAACCACACAGACACTCCTGGGGAAGGCTGGCACAGGTTCTCCAGCTGTGCCCCTTTTACCCAGACTATACAGTAGAAATCACTGCCACCACCCATTAATATTTATCAGCTATTAAAAAGGCCCTTAGAAAAGGGTGTCCAATTATTACTGTACAATATTATTATCCAAATGATAAGTGCAACTGAACAGTCAAGGCTTATTTGGAGTGGCTTTGTGCAGTATCACTATATATATATATATATATATATATATATATATATATATATATATATATATATATATGCAATGTACTCTAGAGCTTAAAATATCTCTAGACAAGACAGACAGTTGAAAGGTTTAAAAATATTTAATAATAAATAATAAAAACTCAAGACAAAACTTCTTACTACACAGTGCTAGTCAAGAGTTCAGAGATCACAAGGAAATGCTTAAAGTAATACAGTAGAAAAGTTCTGACATTAATACAGAAAAAACTAATTTAATCTTCCTATTTCCTAGCTATATCTAAGAGAAAAGACAGCTCTAAAATAAACTTACATATAGAGCATAGGCAGAGTGCTGGTGATGTTGGATGCTCTCAAGACAAATGCAAAATGCTCTGAGTCTCTCTGTCCTTAAATTGATAAAGTACTACTGACTCATTTCAGATTACATCATTATTTTCTGTTTCCCGGGCTAACAGAAGCTCAGAGTGTAACAGCCCTTTTGATCTTGCATCTGGTCAGGAAGCTACAGCAATAAAAGACATTATACATGCAAATTCTAGCAATTAACTCTAGTCTCAAAACAAAAGCAAGAATTCCTTCATCCAGACATCTCATCTCTGGGTTTTGTGATCAATCAATTATACAATGCTTTCCTACAGCAGAGTGCACTGTTGTTACATTTTTGCAGTTCCACATTTAACACCATTTCTTCCATTTAAGAGAAAAAGCCTGTAGCTTATATTAATATTTACAATTGATAGAATAATCTACAAAATTCTATCTGGCTAGGCTGGCAGCCTTCATCTATCTTCACACCTGGTTCCTCTATTCAAGCAGAAGTTATCAGACAGGACCCCACCTACTTTAGTTTTCATCTCCAATCCCTCATATATACTTTTAATTAACCTTATAACTGTATCAGGGAAAGCATATGCTTCCATTGCCCCTGCTCATGAAGTCCCAGTTTGCTCTGTCAAATGCTTTCTCTGCATCAAGACCTACAACAACAGTGGTATTTTCTTATATTCTGCTTCCCTCTCAATCATCAGTGTTCTGTTAATATTGTCAAATGTTTGCCTCCCCTCCACAAACCCACATTGATCAATATCTATTAATTTTGGCATTACCTTTGCCATTTTTTTAGCCATTATAGACATAAACACATTATAATCATGGTTTAGGATTGAAATGGGCCTGTATGAAGCTGGATCTGATGGGTCTCTACCCTCTTTAGATATTACAGCCACCACCACTTTCTTCCAAGATATTGGTGCTTCTCCTTCTCTTAAAATACTGTTAAACAAACCCTTACAGATCTTTATCAGTTTTCCCTCCTAGCCTCCAAACTTCCTGGGGACTTTCTCGTAGATTGGTCATATATCACCATTTTTTTCCTCATCTACTCCTATCCTAAATGTTAGTAATTGAACCTCATCTACCTCTAAACTTGGCATATTTAATTCTTCCATAAACATTTCCATTTGTCGTAATCGTGATGTCCATATTTCTCTGCTTTGTACAGACTTTCATAAAAGTTCTGAAATATTTCTAGTACCTCTACAGGATTGCTTGTTATAGGCTCCCTAAGCTTGGAGATAACCCTCTCTACTTTCTGTTGCCTGAGTCATTGGGTCATTGCACTAACAGTTTTTGTGCTCTGGTGTTATTTTCAAACAACAGTTGCTTAAAATCAATCTTTTTAAACTAATGCCTATTATTGAGGTAATCATTTATTTTCTGCTTAGCATTCTGTAATTCCTCCTCATTTTGTTCTGTGAGACTAACTACTAGAAAGTCTTATTTTGGCAAATAGAAGAGATTTTCTAGTTGGTGCCTTGCCAATCACATGGGGTCCAGAAAGGGAAGTACCAAGTCTAGTTCTCAAATATTTGTGTGAGCTACCTAAAGATAGCTTGTCGTATGCTTCCATTAATGTGCATCTTGTAGCCATCTCAGCTTGTCTGCCTATGGATCCCCCTCTTTTTCTATGTTTGTGATCAAACATTTTCTGAAAGGATTGCTGCACGAGACCCCCCATTGCAAGCAAATTCCTCCTCCTCCTTGTTGATCTCAAATTTTTTTTTTAGAAAAACTGTCCTTAGCTCATTTTGGACCACCATTTCAGGCTGACTTGTGGTTCATTACTAGGAAAACTATTTACTTGTTGTTTTGACATTTGCAAGGTATCTGTGTTGCAATCTAGCATGGTGGGAACATTTTTTTCTGGTTTTCCACAGGGATAGGGTTGCATTATGCACAAATCCTTCATTTGCGATTTTATGTTAAACCAAGCCATCTTCCAGTTTTGTTTCCAGAACCAAAAACAAAGTAGAGCAGATTCTGCATACATTGGATATACACAGGCACCCTAGGTACTACCTTGACAGAACCAAACCTTTTAGGAAGGCTGAACAGCTGTTTGTTTCCTATGCTAGGACCAAGAAAGCCCAAACCATGTCTAAACAGACTATAGCCAGATGGTTGTCCTCTATTTTATTTTATTGCTATTCCCACCATGGTATAACTATTCCAGGCAAAGTTAAGGCACATTCTACCATGACGCAGCAGCTTGGTCCTCTGTTCATATCTTCACAAAGCACTACAAACTGGATACCTTCTTTAGGTCCAAGACAAGCTTTGCTAGGACCATTCTCCATGGGCTCCTGGACCTTTATCCTTCCTTCTCCCAGGTAGGGTAAGCTTTGGGAATCTACCCATTGGCAACAGTGAGAATGAATAACATTTAAGAGTTGTGTAAGTCTTACTTACCCATAACAGTCGATGTTCAAATTTATTTATGGCTGCAGTAGCTTCACCCGCCACTATTTCCCTTTGAAGGTATTTGAGCTGGGACACATCCTCATTTATTATGGTTGTTACTGTTGTTTGGATGATTTTTTATGGTGATTACTGACTGTTGGCTCAGGATGCATCTACCTTCCTTTCTTGGAGCAGTAAAATCCTAAAGATTTACTTCACTCTGGTTGCTGATATACTTCCCTCCAAAAAGGATGCAGTCTATCAACAGCCAGGCAGAATGAGTGAAAGGGAGGGGAGGTAGAGCTTTGGTTAGATGGCTGGGTGCTGTGTCCTTGGCAGGACACTACCCATAGGTTACTGCAGCAGTGAAAAAATGCAAACATCTACTGTTATGGGTAAGTAGGACTTAACACAACTGTACTATTCTTATAACCATTTTCTTTTCATTTGCATATAGACAACTTGTGAATTTCTGTCCCCTTGTTGTATACATATCATATGTATGCCATTTGTTTCTTTTCTTTTGTTCATTCATATAAATGCTTTTGGAAACTTTTTGTATTTCCTAGACCCACTTTGGATATTTTAAAAATTATAATCCATGCTATATTTTTAATGTTTTATGTTTTAATATGTAAACATGGAGCTTTTCTCTTCAGGCCTCTGCTGAAAAGGAGTTTTGCCCAGTCAGACTATCCTGGTTAGAAAATGGAAATAAATAAATAGACAGATAGACAGATAATGATTTTTAGGAAATGGGTTCCTAGGATCATAGGTACTTTCTCCTGTACTATTTATCTATGAGGATAATAAATGTCTCATCCTACGTTACATATGGACATTTTTTAGCCAGGGATTTGCAAGTGATTTAAGGTTGCATGGATGTTAGTGTAAAATGGAAGTTGTTAGTATAGAGAAAGTGAGATAGTAAGTACATGTTGAAAATGAATGGAAAAAATAATTCAGAGATTAGGGGATTGACAGGTATTTCACAAAGGAGCAACAGAGATGGCGAAGTTGGTAGGGAGATGGAGGAGATGAGAAAGGAAGGCAATTGTAGTAGTGCTCACATACTATAGAAAAGATAGAGTTATGCAAAATGTGGTACTCGTTGTGTATAGTAAGTTGGTTATAACCAGGAGTTGTACAGGTGCAAAGCCATGTACCCTTCAGATGTTGTTTCACTTGGAATTTGAGGTCTTAAAGTTCTTGAGTAGTCTTAAGTAGGTTGAAATGGAGTTCCAGCTATTTGCAACATAATCTGAATATAGGGAGGTGCCCTGCATTACAGGATTTGGTTATGGAGAGTAAAGATTTATCAGTGATCACAGGGACCTAATTGGAGAGCAGGGCTTGATAATAATGTTTAGTGATGGGAGTTTTCAGGCTTGTGAAATAATTTGAACATTGTTAGTAGTTGTCAGAGGAGAGAATTGGTTAATCTGAGAGAATTTAACTGATTTAATGAGAGGCAGTGATGGGATCTACATTGCTGATTAGTTGCAAATGTTGCTACTTTATTATAGCATTATTCTAGTTTCAGTGATGATGAGTTTAGGTTGGTGAATATGGGCGAAGCATGCAGGACTGTGGGGAACAGATAAAATGTGGCTATGACACATCCAGTTGTTTCATTAAGGTTAGGTGTTACTCTATATAGACTAGCCTAGATTTTGGTGTGTTTTTTTACAGTTTGCTGAAGATGAAGGTAAAATTTCATATGATTATCTATAATCACACTGCGCAGCATGGTATTTGTCACCAATCCTATTTTAGTGTTGTTAGCTGATATTACAGTGAAGCTATATTTTGACAGCAGAATAAATTGGGATGAATAATAGTAGCTTAGTCTTCTAGGGATTTAGAAGAAATTGTGAGTCATCCAGCGAGGAGAATGATTGCTGGGTGAGTTCTTGGGTTGTGAGTAGGGACTCTGCTGCAGAGATGAGAGTATCATTTTAAGCATACTGAAAAATGGTGGTATCTTTAACATTAGTGTAGAGGTAATTAAAAAATAAGTTAAACAACAGAGGGCCTAATATGGAGCCTCATGGGACTCCTCTAGATACAAGAAGGAAACAGGAGAAATCATTATGCCATTTCACTGCTTGCTACCTGTTCGACAGTTAAGAAACCAATTTAATTTGCTAAGCAAAGGGATGAGACCTTAGTTAAGAGATTTTGGTGACTTAATCTGCATGGGATAAAGTAATGTTTTCTCAGATATTTTTAAGTGTAATGGGGATACTAAAGTAAACAGGTGCCCCTGTTTTTTCCCCTTCTTTTCTCTTTCTCCTTGTTCAGTTTTAAGAAATGTAGGTATTGCAATGTAAAAAAAAAAAAAATAAATAAAAATAAAAAGGAGGAGGAAAGACTGGTCAAAAGAATATGATACAAGAAAATTTGATGTGCTTTTTCTCATTCTTCCATAGGGAAATGACTGGACTAAGGCCCCTGGCTTGATCTAGTAAAACATTTTAAGAGAAAGCAAATTTATAAAAAAAGAACATTGAATATAATAACATTTTCCACTAACAATTAAATAAATAAATAATTGTTTGCAGAAGCAACTCAGTATCTGGTTCTCATGCCTCCATGGAGACAATCTGATAAAGAGCAATAAAAGAAAATACTTATTTCATTCAATGGCTAGGAGCTAATGTTTTCTGAAAGCATTCAAGTGTTTTCCTATTCTGGGGGAGCATAAAGACCAGATAGCACTTAGTAGAAGTACAGGCTGTACCATGTGTCTTAGCATGGATAACCTTCCTTTTAGGTTAACCCAAGCCTATAAATGTGGCTGTCAGTTTGGGACAGTTGTTCATATTAGGACTGCAAAACTTCAATATTTGAAGATGTACATAGTTCTGTGTGTTAGTATCAAGGTAATAGGTTTTAGGAATTTTTTTTTTGTACGAGGACTTTCAATAAAACAGAAAGCTTTGTAAGATGTGACATAGGCTCAAATGGATATGACAAGAAACAACTGTATAAAAAATCAACCTGCCAAACATTAGTGTATGCATGTAACACAAAAGCTGGAACTAGATACTTAACAAAAAAAAAAAGCTGTTACAAATAAATGGTGGGAATAATAACTTTTTAATATGATGACACTTTCTATGTTACTTTTAAATGTTAATGGTCTCACAGATATATACAAAAAAGGAGGAGTAGAGAACTATATTAAAAATGTAGACTGCAAATTGATATGCTACAGGAGACACATTTGGAAGGAACTGAACATATGAATGTGATAATGAAATGTTTTCAATACGGTTATTCAGAGGAATACCTGGGACAAAGGAAAAGATAAGTATTTTTATTAATTTCAAGAGAAGCTCCAATACTGATAGAAGAGGATAAAAAAGATGATAATGTACTAAGGGGCTACTAACAAGGGAGGAGGTTTACACTGGCATTTTTATTTTATTTATTTAGTTAACATTTGTTTGCCGGGAAAGTCCGAGTAGGAATGAAGCCAATTTTCAGCGGAGGCCTGGGGAGAAACACTCCAGATACATGTCATATAAAGTGGGAGGAAACTGGAGTACCTGAAGAAAACCCACACGAATGCAGGGAGTACATGGAGACTCCACAAAGGTGGCACTCCAGGTGAGAATCGAACCAGAGAACCTCTTGCTGTTTGGCGACAATGCTACCACTGCGTCATCCGGCATGTATTAATATTCCACTTAAAACTGCCATAATGGAGCTTAACAAAATTCTGGGAAAAATAATCAGCTTTCAGTAAGGAATATTACTTATAGGTAGGGACTGGAATTTGATTTGCAACAGTGAAGATGCGTCTGGGAAAATATAATAAAGAGGTAGATTTTTAAAGAAATGTATGAAATTTATGAAAATATTTGGCATGGAAGTTAAGAATTTAGTACTATTAATTCAGAGTGAATTTACATATTATTCCCCAAGATACAAAAACTGGGCTATGCTAGACAGAATTTACATTTCACAGGAACATGTGCATTTAATTGAAGGTCTTGATACATACTCAATAGCTATTTTAGGTCATGTGGCAATAATAACTAAAATAAAAACACAGGGTAATGAAACAAAAATGAGACACTGGCACTTTCTCATCTATATGATGAAAAGAGAGGAATTCAAGGAATGTGTAGTGGAAATTATTCAGGAGCTATTAGAGAAGATGGAACTTTTTTATAAAAATATGGCTAGGGAGTTGGGTAAAGTTAAAGTGGAATTTAAAAAAGGGTGGAAATAAAAGAAAGGGAGATACTGTTAGGAAGTAGTAAGAATTATTTCGAGAGACTGACAAAGTATTGCAAAATAGGAGAAATCTCACAGAAGAAGAAGAGGGGTAACTGTAGAATACTAAACAGAAAATAAATAATTACTACGATCATATGCATCAGTTTATAAAGATTGCTCTTAAGCAACTGCTTTTTGATAATAATTCTAAAGCACAAAAACTTTTAGAACAATGACTCAGGCAACAGAAAGTAGAAAGGGCTGTCACCAAGCTTAGGCTGCCAATAACAAGGGATCCTGTTGAAGTATTAGAAATACTTTGGAAATTCTATGAAAGTCTGTATAAAGCAGAGAAATATGGAAATCAATAGGTTCATAGGTTGGTACTAGGCTATCGGCCCTAGGGCCTATACAAGCCTAGCTATGACAATTCCCTGGCTATTTCTTCCCATACTATTTACTTCCCTGGACCCCTGTCTAGCAGGGTGACTGACGTGATCCCCGGGGTGAATTTCCTTTCTCCCATCCAATCGTCAAGGTTCCTTTTAAAGAGGGCCAAAGAAGCACTCTGCCTGACATGTAAGGGCAGTCTATTCCAGAGTCTGGGGAGTCTCTGGGTCAGGAACCTATCCCTCCAGCATGTTTTGTCTATTGTGATGACAAGGTTTAGATCCCTGGAGCGTGTGGCACTGAGGGATTGGGATTTCGTTAAGTGTAGCATGTCCAACAGCTCTGGGTTTGACATGGCCTTGTATGTTAAGCAGAGATCACCTCTGAGTAGACGATATGCGACAGAGTATAGCTGGAGTTTTTTAAGGCGGTCAGTGTAGGGCATCTACTTTAGGCCTGTGATTCTTTTAGTGAGGTATTTCAGCGGTCTTTCCAGTTGTTGCAGAATTAAATATGCCAATGTTAGAAGTAGAGGAGGTTCAATTACTAACAGGATAGGAGAAGATGAGATAAAAATGGTGATGTATAACCAATCTACAGGAAAGTCACCATGAATAGATGGTATTCCGTGGAAGTCTGGAAGGTAGCAAGGAAAAAATTATGAAGCTCTGGAAGGTTTTGTTTAACAGTATTTTAAGACGAGGAGAAGGACGAACATCCTGGAAGAAAGCGATGGTAGCTATAATACCTAAACAGGGTAAAGCTCAATCAGATCCAGCCTAATACAGGCCCATTTCAATACTAAACCATAAAGTTCAAACCAACAAAACCACACCAGCAACAAGGATTAATGGATCATTCACAAATAATGAAAATATCATGTAGCAAAATATGAGAAGAATGATCCAAAACATGGCCAAGTTAACTAAAAACTCTTATTTATTAATGGTAAGCGCTTTCGCTAGTCTCAAACTCGCATCAGCCAAAATCATATAAATCACAAAACATTCTATTTAAAATACACAAGAACCAATAATATAGTACCATTTAAACATGAGACACTGAATAAGTTACTTTGTATCACTCATGCTGTTAACAATCTCTTAAAAACACATGCTCCATTTACTCAAACAAGTCACATAACGCTTAGAGTGGAGCACTGTAAATGTTTAAAAGGATAGGAAAACAACTATAAAAATGTTAAAAGACATTAAAAATGTATATGTGCGAAAGCATACCTAAAGATGCGTGATAAATATAGAATAAGCATAAAACAATAAAATTCATTGAGACTATAGTATTTAAACTTCATCATAGTTATATATGATCAAAGGCTGACTGGTGATCATATATATAAAATCAATAAACATCAACTCCAAAATCAGACAATAAAATATAACTAAATGTGATACAAAGTAAGTTCTTGTGTGTTTTAAACAGAATGTTCTGTGATTTATATGGTTTTGGTCTGATGAAGTGAATTTGAGTCTCACAAAAGTGTTTACCATTAATAAATAAGACTTTTTAATTAACCTGGCTGTGTTTCTGATCATCATTATTTTGGTATATGATATTTTCATAATTATAAAGTGTTTATTTCTATAATGGCTAAAAGAATGGAAAAATTAATAGATATGGATCAATGTGATTTTGTGGAGGGAAGGCAAACATCTGACAACAAACAGAACACTGATGATCCACAGGGAAGCAGAATGTAAGAAAATACCACTGTGGTTGGTGGGCCTTGATGCATAGAAAGCATTTGACAGTGTAACATGGGACTTTATGAGCAGAGCAATAGAAGCATTTACATTCCACTATAAAACTATATGGTTGATTAGGAGGATATACGACAGACTGCAGGTGAAAATTGAAGTGTGTGGGGTCCTCTCTGATAATCTCTGCTTGAACAGAGGAACCAAGTAGGGGGGTGTCATATTTCCCCTTTGATATCTGCTTTATATTTAGAACCATTGTCAAATTAAATAAGGGACTCAGAAATTCAAGGATATAACTGACATGGCAGTCAATAAAAGCTTGGTCTATTTGCAAATGACATTTTATACCTGTCAAAACCAGAAAGGGACATCACAGTGTTATGGAACATATTAAGGCAGTTTCAGATGTTTTAGAGATATAAAATGAATGAAGTTAAAACAAAGGCAATAGCTGTAAATTATGCACCCACACATGAACTAGTTCAGCAATACCCATATGTATGGGGACATGATAAAATGAAGTATTTAGGAGTATTGATTAAAAAGGATTCTGGTGTGGTAGCCAAGGATGTGGGAAGAGATTAAAGTAAGATAATACAAAAACTGAGAAATTGGAAGCAGTGTGATATGGATAGTAAGATACAAGCAGTTAAAATGTTTTTAGTCCCTTTAGTTTTATACACAAGTCAGGCATATTTTTATCAATCAGAGGAGAAGTTGTGGATAGCAATTAATAAAGAGCTGAAGGATTTTATGTGGGAGGGGAAGATGGCAACAGTCAAGTGAGATAAGCTGATTCTTCCAATTGAACAATGCAGTTTGGGATTACCTGATGTGAAGTGGTATTTCACAGCTACACAGTTAAGCAGCATATACATAGTACAAGCAGAAACTAAGTGGAAAGGGATGATGATGAAACAGGGGAAAAGCTCAAGAAACAAGGAGAGACTGTGATACTGGATGCATATCCTTAAGAAGAATACAAAATATATTCATAAAATAGCAGGAAGTATTCTAAGAAGTAAGCCAACCCAGGAATGGACAAAAGGAAATTCTGCCAATAGGGGTGACTGCTATTAGGGATATAGACAACAGGCAGAAGGGGGCTGGAATTTATTGGAGAAAACTGGCAAAAATAGGGTATTGGGAGCAAATAGAGAAGAGAAGGTTAGAATGGGAAGAGGTCAAGAATTTATTTGGACTGCAGGCTAGAGACTGCCTTCCTTATCAATGATTGATATGAGTATAGGCAAAGAGAAAGAAATAGGAGAATCCTAAGTGAAAGACGAGCACTGGTAGAGTTTTTAGTAGAATCTAGAACAGAAGCTGCTGTTAAAAAAGGAATAATTAGTAGAGCATACAAAATATTACATGATACCTATAATAATCAATTAGAGGAGGTTAGAAAGGATTGGGAAGAGAGATTGGATAAGCACTTCACAAAGAAACAATGGGGGGATATATGTATGTCTCCCAAATATGCAACAAAATCTAGAAGATATAGGATCTTTGCTTGGAAGTGTTTACATAGGCATTTTTATACCCAAAGTAGAAGCCAAAGAATTTTTCCTCGGGTAGATAGCAAATGCTGGAGGTGTGATGGGGAATTAAGAGGTAATTGAGAACATATTTTCTGGGAGTGTTATGACTTGGCAGACTAAATATTCCCTGTAGAATGCTCTGTTGGAAATATTGGGTGAGCAAATTGGTATAATTTAGGAAATTATTTTTTGAGTTATGATACAGAATCAGAATTGCCAAGACAGTAAAACCTTGCTGAGTCTAATTTGAACTCTGCCTAAAAAGCAATGATTAGAAATGGAAATCAAAGTTTAAACCAACTTTACTAGAAGTAGCAAAGGTAGTAACAGAGATAAAACAACTAGAATTGGGATCTTCAGAAAAGGGTAGGAGCAAATTACATAGGAAAAATGGGAAATGGGGGTGCAATACATACAGAGTGTCACTCATCTTGTTTCTCATTAAAGAAGATCAGGTGGGATAGTTTGTTCATATACTTTATTACAAAGAAACATACCAGGATGAATATAGCAGTAGTGCAAAATATAACCGAACTGATTAAATGATAGATTACATAGACATACATGCTTACCTCTCAACAGCTTACTACAAAGTGGCAGTCAGGCTTACACATGCTCAGTATTTATACAATTGTGCAAGCCCCTAGAAAGCTTCTTAAATCCTCCCTCTTTAATGAATTGCCCACAATATAAAGACATTTGAAAAGGAACATGCAATTGTCCTTACAATAAGAAATAAAAACAACATTCACATCCAAGTTGCCATGTATCTGGAACATCTTCTGGAAATGAGACCTGATCTAGTAATATAGCAATTAGAACTGGGTTTAGCAACAGGGACAGCCATTGGTGAACAACTTGCTTCAGGAGTTTCAGGATTCTTCTCAAAAACAGGGATATTTACCGGAATGTCCTCTGGAACTGGAACGCTGGATAACTCACTCTGAGATATAGAGCCTTTCCTGCAGGTATGATACTGCAATACAGGCTCGAACACCAGGACCAAATGTTTCTGATTCCACCTAAATTCTGTTCCTTGCAATTACGCAATATACAATCTCGGCTCTGGACATACACTTTTCAAGGCACCAATCTGATCAAAACCTTTTGATGTCTGCATCTTCACTACCTCCCCTTCTTGTAATGGATTGAGCAGTTTGCTGGTCTTATCATAATAGGACTTCTGGGATAAGCACATTTTAACAGATGGGCTTTCACTGATCTGTTGTTCTTGACACATGGAACCAATAATGAACTACTAATTGATAGTGTGGTTCTGGTTTGTCTCGACAGAAGTCTCTGTGCAGGTGAACCAAGATGTTTATCATGTAGGAACATTTCTAAGATTCAAGAATACATTACTATTGTCTCATTTTGACTTCTCTAGTAATTGTTTCGCACTTTGAACTGCACGTTCTGCCAAACCATTTGATTGTGGGTACTCAGGGCTACTTGTGACATGAGTAAAGTCCCACTCATCAGCAAATCTTTTGAACTGCTGGCTTGTAAACTGTGTACCATTGTCAGAAATAACTTTGTGCGGAGTACCATGGACTGCAAAATGATACTTCATCTTAGTAATGATAGTACTGGATGCAAGATTAGGAAGTAGGTCAGTCTTGAACCAATTTGAATAAGAATCTACTAACACAAAGTAATGTTGACCATTCCATTAGAAAATGTCTGTGACTACTGTCGACTAAGGTAGTTCAGGAATCTGGTTTAGCTGAAGTGGGTCTTTCTGTTGATGTGGCTTACATAACAAGATGAAAGTACTCTCAATATCCTGTGACATAGAAGGCCAAAATACTAGTTCTCTCACCTTTCTTTTGGTAGAATCAGTTTACGGGTGGCCATAATGCAAAAATAGTAATATACTCGTTGCAAGGACTTTGGAACAATTACATTTGGACATTTTATGAACAAAACCTCATTTCTGTAAGGAAAATAAAGTTAGACTTCCACTGGTAAGCAAATTGCTTTGATGGCCATCCTCGACTGATAAAGTGTTTGAGCTTCTGAAGTATTGGATCTGAGGCTGTGTAACTTCTAAGCTCATCAAGATGTGTGGAAGAAAAATTTCTCACGTCCATGACTTCAAAATCAAGTTTCTCATTTTCATGCCGTTCAGTGGTATTTCTGGGTGATCCGGATACAGTATCAGCAAGATAAAGAAGTTTGCCTTTGTTGCAGACAAGATTGAAATTATACTTTTGCAATTTGAGCATCATGCATTGCAATCTGGCTGGAGCTATATGCACAGGCCTTCTCAAAATAATGACTAGAGGATGGTGATCTCTGGATAGGTCTACCACAAATGTAATCAAGAAATTTCAAACATGCAAACACAATTGTCAAGAGTTCTTTCTCTATCTGCACATACTGCATTTCAGTTTGGGTTAGAGTTCTGGATGCACAGGCTACTGGTCTACCATCTTGAAGAATGACTGCACCAAAACCAAACTTCGAAGCATCATAAGAAAGAGTAACTGGTTTGTGAACATCATAGTATCTGAGACTTGGTGGACTGGTAATTTTCTGTTTCAGGACATCAAATGCTCTCTTGTGTTGTTTTAACCATGACCAAGATACATCTTTGTGTGTCAGCTCTCTGAGCAGTACTGAAAGTTGACTCGGGTCTGGAATGAACTTTCCTAGGTAGTTAACCATGCCAGGAAAATGTTGTTGGGCTTGAACATTGTCTGGAGATGGCATCTCAAGAATTGCTGGTTGCTTGGAAAGATCTGGTCATAAGCCTGAACTGGTAAATAAATGACAAACATAAGTAACTTCTCATAGCCTGAACTTGCACTTCTGAGAATTCAGCTTAAAATTCACTTTGCATGCTCTTTCCAGAACTTTCTTGAGGTTTCTGTCATGCTCGGCTTTACCATTACCTACTACTAGAATATTATCTACTACAATGGCAAACGGATACCCAGAAAAAAAATTGCCCCATTGCATGCTGGAAGACTTTACTGGCAGAATTTATCCCAAATGGCATTCTCAAAAATCTGTACCTGCCAAAAGGAGTACTGAAGATGGTCAGCAATATTTTTGGTCAAACAAAATTTGCCAAAATGAACTCTTTGCATCCAAGATAGAAAAAAACGTGGCATTTTGCATAAGAGCAGGTACTTCTTCGACTGTA
Source organism: Protopterus annectens (assembly GCF_019279795.1). NCBI lineage: Eukaryota > Metazoa > Chordata > Ceratodontiformes > Protopteridae > Protopterus > Protopterus annectens. Next base: position 1,891,669,888 of record NC_056731.1, on the reverse strand, counting down.
TGCATTGGATGATGAGGTTTTTCAGTGCTTTGTTTAAATCTTGTGGATCAATACATATTCTGATATCATCCGAGTTTTTCTTATGAGCAATGACCATGGAGGATACCCATTCAGTTGGTTCTTCAGCTGGACAAATTACACCTTGTTGCATCCTTTTATCTAGCTCAGCCTTGACTCTGTTCTGCATACATACTGGAACTTTCTGGGCTGGCCTGACAAACTGGACTGACTTCAGGGTCTAATTTCATAGAGTACACAACTGGGAGTTTGCCTAATTTGTCTTCAAAAAGATCAACATAGGCAGAAAAAATAGACGGGGTGAAATTACAACAGTGGTCTTTCAACCTAACATGAGTCACATCCTTGTTAAATGAAAGCAGTCCCACTTTCAAACTGTCTCTGAGGCCTAATAATGACTATGTGCTTTTTGACCACATAAAATTGTAAGTTGTAGCTGTTCGCAGCACAGTAACATGAAAGCACTACTGAACCTTCAGTCTGAATTTCTTCACCACCATAAGTAACAAGCTTCACACACTTTGTCTGAAGAAGCTCATGGTTGTTTGTGAACAAGACAGCTCAAACATTAAAAAAGTTTTTTCTTGGATCTCTTGCTGCTGTGACCATTTGAATTCGTATTGGTGGAGTTTATTCATTCACGGTTTTGAGTCTGGCAAATGTTTCTGCTGATATAACATTGCACTTTGAAACAGTATCAACTTTGAGGTCTGTGGGTTTCCTATTTATCTGAACAGTACAGAATACTTCATTCTTTGACAATAAATCTACTGCGTTGACTGTTTGGTTAAGCACTGATGCACCATCAACATAAAAAGCAGGGTCACAGCTTTCTAACTGACCAACTTGTCTCTTAGAATGTTCTCTTTTAATAAAAGAATGTTCCTTATTTCATTTACAAAACCTTTTGAAATGATTCCACTTATTGCATGTGGCATTGCTAACCAAAAGCTAAGCACTTTTCTCTTTTAGACACGATTGCCACCACAATTACGACAGTTGACTATGAGACTAGGTTAGGGTATATTCTTTGAGTTTGCTGACTCACCCTTGTGCTTCACTGAGACTGTGTGCACTCTGGAATTTGCTAGAAAGCCATAGGGTTTCCCAGCGACTGTTGTAGGGCTTATGTGCTTGGGCCTGTTTCTTTTAACCACATGCTGCATACTATCAACATGAGCACTACAAGATACTGGAAACATACATTTCTCATTTGGAAGCGTGCATTTCTCATTTGTAAGCATATTTGTGTGCTTTTCTGTAAGCTCATACATTTGACAAATCTCAATGGCCTTGTTCAGAGTTAAATCACTGTCATGAAGCAAAATCTTTTTCAAAGCATCATCTTTAATACCACACACAAGTCTTTTATCAACTCATCCCTTACATCACCAAATCTGCACATTTTAGCTTTATTTCTCAAGTCAGTTATATATGCTGCAAATGTTTTCCCAGGCTTTTGATCTCATGTAAAATAAGTGCCTTTCCATTGTAACATTCATTTGGAGGTTACACATTTCTCTAAATTTATATTTTAAGCACTTGGGGTCTTCTCTTGACTCAGCCGGTACCACTATATGACGTTTTCCCCTCCCCTGCAAATACAGCAGGTGCATACACAAATGAGCTCTCTCTGTGGCTTCTGAACAAGCTAAATTAAGCCGAATAAATGCCTTTTTACAGCCATATTTATCAGAAAATGCAGCTTGTATGAAAATATACTCTTGCTCAAACACTCTCCAATTCTCTGCAACACTATCACCAAAGACAAGAGGGCCTGGTTCCCGAAATCCGTCTGCCATGCCAACAAAGTATGCCCAAACACACTGAAAATATGGCCCTTGGAATTATGTATGAACATGCACATACAGCCAGTACTTGTAACAACATTCAAATGCAGAATAAACTCTTCAAAATACTGTACTTTGCGAAATATACTTTGAACTGGCTACATTTTGTGAAATAACTGTACTGTAATACTGCACAAACATGTGAACACTCTGTATACTTCGGATATTTTCAAAAGCTTTAATTAATGTGAAAAAAGTACATGCTAAGAGCTACTTTGAAAAAATTGCAGTCTTTTCCCTTATTTTATACATTTTTATGAGATCTGGACTTTATTTTAAACATTTTCCGTAGTTATTCAAATATTTTCTCAATATGTCGCACTTTTGGACATTTCTTTTACTTAGAAATTAATTTAGAGCATTTTGAGTGCTTCATTTTATATTTTGCAAATAAGAAATCATTTAAGCAAGCTTTGACACCTGAAATTTGTTTCTGACTTGTTTTTGTGAGTTATACATGCGGTAAGGATAATCTATTCCTTCAATATTAACTGAGTGTCTTCTCAGTTTGGAATCTGGATTTCTGGATCTCTGACACCATGTTCCTTGCCTTGTTTCTCATTAAAGACAAACAGGCGGGGTAGTTCATTTATATGCTTTATTACAAAGAAACACATCAAGATGGATAGCAGCTGTACAAAATATAAACAAACTGATTGACAGACTACACAGATATACATGCTTACATCTCAACAGCTTACTACAAAATGGCAGTGAGGCTCGCATGTGCTCATTATTTATACACTTGTGGAAGCTCCTTGAAAGCTTCTGAAAGGTATACATACATACATATTGATCTACACACAGTAGGAACTATGTTTAAAAGAAAGCAGGATTTGAATAAGCTATGTAATGGTTGACTGACAATGACTGGATATATTGTAAGTGATGAATAATGTTTGCGGCTACAATTGTGGTGGCATGGTTTGTAATGTATAATGTTTGCAACTGAGATTGTGTCATTAAGGTTTATTTTCATTTATACAAATTAAGATTGCCGATGTCATATGAGATAATTTAATAAAGATATTTCTTATTAAAAAAATATAATTTCAAATCTTTCATTTGCAAGAACGCAGGAAACTGAAATCTGGACAATTAATTGTGACCATAGGGACTTCCAATATGGCTGCAGATTGAGTAACATTTTAATTTCAGCTATCCCAGTATGAAAATAGAAACTCAGATGACAGAGCCAGTCAACTTGTATTTTTGGGTATATTTCATTAACTGGCTAGTAAGTGCACTGCCTGGATGCCAGCAAAAAGAAATTCAGAGAACCTAAAAGAAAATCAATCACAAAATGTGAAGAAAAAACACTGACTGTGAAGAATTCTGCAGCTGTTCAGCAAAAAGCAGTACAAGCTCCAGCTTTTGTGCAAGACAAGACTTCCAGTAACCTGGAAGAAAAAAATAAGCCAAATGTTCTCAGAGCTGATTAAAATAAATGACACACTGAAGTATGTAAACTCAAATAAAAAACTGAAGAAACAGAGGAAGCTTTAAAAATATAATTCAGACGAGGTGATACATCTGCAAATTCCGAGGTCAAAATGAAGAAAAGGCTATTACTATTGGAGTTCCTCTTGCAATTAATATAAGTACTCATCTCTTCCTTTACCCTAGGTGTTCCACTGAATAACCATTTATCAATTTCATATGTTTAATTCTTTCTAAATATGTCTTCTGTAGCATAGTTATTTGAAACCTGCATTTTTAATGCAATTCACTACACTTTCTTTTTTGTAGCTATCTGTGAAACCATTAAAATTTAAATACATTATAGAAAGCAACATAATCTTGAGAAATTATTATTCCCAACTTTTATGTATAACAGTTTTTTGTTAAATGTCTAGTTCCAGCTTTTGTATTACATGCATGTACTATTTGACAGGTTAATCTTTTATTAAGAGATACTGGGAGAGCAAATTGGTGTAACTAAGGAAATGATTTATTGAGCAATTGTCCCAAACTAACAGACTTGAGTTAACCTAAAAGGAAGGTTATCCATGCTAAGACGCATGGTACAGCTTGTGCTTCTTCTAAGTGCTGTCTGGTTTTGTCTTATATTTATTGCTCTCCCAGGTTGAAAAACAGTTGAATGCTTTTGGAAAACATTATTGCCTAGCCATTGAAAGAAAGAAGTATCCTGTTTTTATTGTTATTTATCAGATTTTTTGTGTAGACATGAGAACCAGATACAGAGTTGCGTCTACAAGGATTTATTTGCAAGAGGAAAGCTTTATCATATTAAATGCTCTTTTTTATTTATTTGCGTTCACTTAAAACTTATATAAAGCCAAGACCATTAATCCAGTCATTCCGCTATGCAGGAATGAGAAAAAGCACATACAATTTCCTTGTATCCTGCTCTTTTGATCAGATGTCACTTCTTGTTTTACTTTGCAGTGCCTACATTTCTTAAAACTGAACGAGGAGAAAGAAGAAAAAAAGCAGGGGCAAATGTTTACTTTAGTATCCGCATTACGCTCAAAAATAACTGAGAAAACTTTACTTTATAGCATGCAGACTATATCATGCATTATTAAAACACTACTATTAAGAACAAAAATTTGTTTTACTTATAGTTAACTCTTTCCCTCCTCTTCACCCTCCTAAATGTTCTTGCAAACATTAATGGCGTGAAGTAGGGCATATGCTTTAGATTCCTCTACAAGTTTAACAAAGTCAAAAAGACTGAATATTTCCAGGTTTTCTTGTTCTGTCATGTTTCACAAATATAATAAATGTTTTGTAATACCATATTTATTTGTCAATTTCTGAGTTGATAGTTTTATTCCTGTTGATCTCAGTCTCCCAAATCCAGTCTCTGCTTCATTTCCAATGTATCCCTGTTCGTCTAGTGGATTTTCTGTTTCTTAATCATTTAACTTTGAAACACTGGAAAAGGTTATACTGGCAAAGTCTTTCTGTGATCTGTATTACAAGAAGAACAAGCAGCAGAATCTCCTTATGTTTCATAACTCACTTTTTGTTGGGCAGACTTTTGTATTTCTCCCTTAGCATGCTCTGCATCAAAAATGATTTTTCCCTCCAGGGAAGAACATGCTAAAAATAACTGGGTACAGCAGTTTGAATCTTATGCCTGCTTCTTGACATCCCCCAAATAGTAGAATAAATGTACTCCTCTTCTGCCTGGTGTACAGTGAGTAATCATTTTCCACAAATACTATACTGTAAGCCATTTTTAGCACTTTGTCCTTCTGCCACAGTTTTGTCAGAATAAACTCCTGCTGGTAGGTCTGCATCTTTACTATTAAAGGTCTAGGTTGCTTTCTCACTGCCAGGTTTGGAGCATACACATGATGTACCCTTTAAATTAACAATTATTGTATAATACCAGTCATGTTGCTTATTTGTATTTTCATAAAATTAATACAGTCTGTTCCTTCCAGCTTTTCTGGTACAACAGAAATTCTCAGGTTTTCCCTGCTTGCTCTGTCCTCTAAATCTATTATTTTGTGAAACATACCTTCTTGTGCAGGCCCATTTTCAGCCAGCCTTTTTTCTTCATTTTGACCTCTGAGTTTGGTAGTTTTATCAACTTATTTGAATATCCATTTAAAACTTACTCCATTTTTCCAGCCATTTAATGTATGATTTGATACACTCCATCAGTGTTTCATTTACATAGGTCTGTGTGTAGTTGCCTTATACTTTCCTCAAGGTTACTGGAAGTCATGTTTGGAACTTGCACTGCTTTTGCTGAACAGCTACAGTACCTTTTCCCAGTGTTTCTTTCCTCACCTTTTGTAGCTGATTCTCCTTTAGGTCCTATGTATTTCTTTTTCCCTAGCATCCATGCTGTGCACTTACTAGCCACTTACTGAAACTGACTCCTAAATCTAGATCCTCTGGCTTTCTCTGCTAAGGTTCTGTTTTCACACTGGGAGCTCTATTAAATAAGCTGTTACTCAATGTGCAGCAATGTTGGACGCCTCAGATTTGAAATGATCTTACTCTTCAATTAAAGCATAAACTGAATTTTCTGCAATAAATGTTTTGCTATAAACCTCCATTCAGATAATAAAGCTCTAGACAGATTTTTTTGTGGACTACTATATGTTCTTTTTTTTTTTCTTTTGAGGAGAGGGAGTGTCTCTCTCTCAGCTAATGAGATTAAAAGCACTTTATTCAACAATGATTGAATAAATTATTTTGTGTATCGATAGTTATCGAATCAATTATTTTTCTTATGTGATTTTTCTATTAGTTAATGTAATGTAATGAACTGAACCACACTTCAGAAAAGTTTAAATTAATAAAGTTGATTAAATTATGTTCAGCACAAATAATCTGCCTGCAAGAAATGAATTTCTCTATTAAAAAACATAATGTACTTTCAGCCAGGAAATCCTTTAAGTAAGACAGCAAATCAAAAGAAATGTCCATACTATTTACAAAAGATGATTACATTATTACTGGCAAATATAAGGATTCTAATAGAATTATTCTGGTTAAGGTAGAATATAACTTCTGTTTTATGATTGGCTCGATCTACGTCCCTTTTAATCATAATTATGTAAAAGATTTATCACAAGGCCTATGTTATTTAGAATGCCAAATTATAATCATGGCAGGTGATTCAACATTTGTTTCAATCAAGAAATCTAGACTACTTAATAAAGATTCTTACAGATTAAACCAATGTTTAATTGATTGTTGGAAGTATAAATTCCTGTCATTATCAGATATTACAAATTTAGATGAGAGAGTCAAAATTCCTACGAATACATATTTAAATCCATTTCATTTAAAAATATTTTTAAAATATTAGATTATCCAGGGTTATTTCAAATCATTATTCATTTTTAGGGACTGTTATGGTCATTAAAAAAGGCAAGAAAATTATACTTTACTGACAAATTCTTTTTTTATTAAATATTATCAAAAAATTAGATATAACAGAATTTTGGGATAATAATTTCTCACAAGAAACTCATTCACAGAATTGAGCACCATTTAAATCCTATATAGACAGTTTATTCCAACAACTCACTTTATGAAAAAAGCTTAAGAAGAGACAAAAAAGTACAGTTTTGTATCTACCATAAATGTAGATGTTCGAGTGTATACACTGCTGCAGTCATTACACTTGGGTTATCCTGCCGTTAGGCGGTTCCCCAAGTTGGCCTGAGTTCCAAAGTCTTGGTCCGGCGTCGGTTGCTGTCGCCTTCTCCCTGATGTCAGTGCAACAGGGGTATATAAGATGCAGCCGACGCCATTTTCTTCAGTTTTTCTTGCCCCAGATGTCAGGTGCCTCTCAATAGGTAGGCAATTCCAATTGCTAATAAAACATACATAAGAAAAGCAAAAAACAACTTACAGCTACCAGCAAATACTCCCCATAGGTAGTAAGGGTAGAAGACATAGGTACGTACCAGCCAGTAAGAGGGGAATGAGGGAGGGTAACCTGGACTGCAGCAGTGTATACACTTGAACATCTACATTTATGGTAGGTACAAAACTGTACTATGTTCATCGTGTTACACTGCTGCAGTCATTACACTTGGGTAGAATCCCAAAGCTGAGGTAGGGTGGCTGGTTCTATAAGGCATGAGGGGTGGCTATAAGGCCCTGCAGCACTGCAGTGGTGAAGCCAGCTCTAGATTTAGAGTATAGAGGCAGATGGTAATGCTTGGTGAAGGTATGTACAGAACTCCAAGTTGCTGCTTCCAAAATATCCTTGGTAGGTACTCCCCTGAGGTAGGCAGTTGAAGTGGCTGTTGCCCTGGTGGAGTGAGATCTAATGCTGCTAGGTACAGGTTTTCCATGGTATGTGTAGCAGATACGTATACAATGTCCTATCCATTTTGAGACTGTCTGTTTTGAAATGGCTTTTCCCTGTGCTCCTGCAGCATATGCTACCAATAATTGCTCAGATTTTCTGAAAGTGTTGGTTTTGTCCAAGTAGAAGCGTAACTGCCTGTGAATGTCCAAAGAGTGCACGTAGGGTTAGTTCTTAAAGACACCCTGCCCTGGTGGAAAATGAGGAAAGGTTCCACTGCCATTAGTGCCTGTAATTCTGAAACTCTTCATGCTGATGTTATTGCCAGGAGCAGAGCAGTTTTCCAAGAGATATATTTTAATTCTGCTGTGTTAGCTGGCTCAAAAGGAGGTAAAGTTAGTTTTTCCAAAACAAAGCTGAGGTCCCAAGTTGGAGTAGGTGCTCTACGGGGTGGTCCTATGTTTTTAACCCCTCTGAGGTACCGTTTTAACAGAGGATTAGAGAAAATTGGTGGACCCATGTTGTAATGAGCAGAGATGGCAGAGGCGTGGATCTTGATGGATGAGAAGGAGAGGCCTTTGTCCAGCATCTCAGTTAAGTATTATAGTATCTGTGGAATGTTTGGGACAAGAGGGTCAAGGCTGTGAGCTTGGTTCCAGCCACAGAATCTCTTCCATTTATCCGAATAGGCTTTCCTGGTACTAGGCCTTCTGGCCTCCAGAATGACATCCATAACACCCTTGGAGGGAGGCATTGCTTGCTTGACTAAGGAATCTTCCATGCAGCTAGGTTTAAGGTCTTTAGCTGGCTGTGTAGTATTTGATTGTTGTGCTGAGTCAGCAGATGTAGGATTTGAGGTAAAATCCAGGGTGGTTCTTGTGCTAAACTCCTTAAGATTGGGTACCAGTGCTGGCGTGGCCAGTCTGGTGCAATCAGGATCATCTTTGGCTCTTCTTGCCTGGCTTTTATGAGTACCTTTGGCAGGAGAGGTAGTGGTGGGAAAGCGTATACTTGTAGGTTCTCCCAGCTGAATGAGAAGGCATCCACTTTCCATGCTTGTGGATGGTAACTCCTTGTGCAGAATTTTTGTAGCTGGCAGTTTATTGGGGATGCAAACAGATCTATGTCAGGGCTCCACCATTTCTGTGTTATCATTCTGAATATTTGTGGATTCAATTCCCATTCGTGTGGATCCATGATGTTTCTGCTTAATTCATCTGCCAGTGTGTTTTTCTCTCCTGGCAGGAATTGTGCTTGCAGATGAACTTGAAGGTTTATAGCTGTGTTCCACAAGGTCATAGCTTGTCTGCATAGGGGGTAGGAGTGAGTGTCCCCTTGCTTATTTATGTACCACATAACTGTGGTGTTGTCTGTCTTTAGCAGTAGTTGTCCTGGATGCAGCAGGTCCTTGAAAGCTATAAGGGCATTTTGTACAGCTAGCATCTCTTTTTGATTGATGTGATGATGCCTTTGTTCTGCAGGCCACGTGCCCTGAATACATTTGCCTGCCATGTGTGCTCCCCAGGCGTATTCCAATGCATCTGTTGTCAGTGTTTGCCTGGCTGTGGGTTGTGTAAAAGGCTGTCCCTTGTTGAGGTGACAAGCTTGAGTCCACCATTGAAATTCCTGTTGAAGGCAAGGGATTAGTGGTATAACTGTTTCCAAACTTTGACAGTGTTGAGACCATACATTCTTTAGGTACCACTGTAGTTTCCTCATATGCAGTCTGGCATATGGAATTAGTAGTATGCAGGATGCCATGTAACCCAAGGCCTGCAGAACTTTTCTTGCAGGGAGTTGGGTCTTTGTTGCCATCAATTGAAAGTATTGAGTCAGTTGTCCTTGCTTGTCTGGAGTGAGATAAGCCATCTGGGCCATTGTGTTCAAGCTGGCACCCAGGAATATAATCTCTTGTGAGGGCACTAGTTTTGATTTCTTTTCATTTACTATGTACCCCAAGCAACATAATAACTTTTTTACAAACACCAGATGCTTTAGAAGAATGTCCTTGCTCTCTGCCTGAATCAGGCAGTCGTCCAGGTACGGATAAATCTGAATTCCTTTCTGTCTGCAAAATGCAATTACTGGTGCCAGGCGTTTTGTGAAGACCCTGGGCACAGTAGATAAGCCAAAGGGCAGTGCAGAGAATTGGTAGTGCATTGAACCAGCTATGAATCTGAGGTATCTTCTGCAGTTTTGTCTGATAGGGACATGCAGGTATGCCTCCTTGAGGTCCAAAGTCACGAGCCAAGCTTTCTTGCCCAGCATGGGAAGAAGCTGCTGTAGTGTCAACATTTTGAATTTCGGAACATCCAGGTAGGTGTTTAGAGATGAAAGATCCAGAATGGGCCTCCAGGCTTTGTCCTTTCTGGGTACCAGAAAGAGTCTTGAGTAAAATCCTTGTCCTTGCTCCTGTGATGGTACCTGTTGCACAGCTCTCATATCCATGAGTGCTGTAATTTGTTTTTGAGCCTCTGCCCATTGATTTGGTGGCAGATTTGGCATTCCTTTTAACCTTGGCTGAGTATGAAAGTGGAACCTGTAACCTTGAAATACAATGTTAAGAACCCATTTGTCTTTGGTGATCATTTGCCAATTGTGGTAGAAGAGTGCCAGTTTTCCTCCCAAGGGGGCTGCCAAGAGGGATTTGTTTGGCAGCTGTAGTGGGAAGTCACTGAAGCTGCTTTTTATATGATTGGGGCCTGTCTTCCCCTTCTTTCTGGCCTGATGCAACCCATTGTTGAGACCTGTAAGGCTCTTGTGTTTGACCTTTACCTCTTGGACGTCTGTATCTTCCCCTTTGAGGTCTGTCTGTAATTGGAAAGGACCAATTCTTAGTCGGCCAGTTTCTGCTAAATCTAGGAGGCTGAACCTGTAAGAAATCCTTCACTGTTTACATAGATTTTGCCTTATCCTCCATTTTCTTTAATACCTCTTCTGCCTTAACTCCAAATAACACATCCTGCTGCAAAGGTGCATCCAATAATTTTGCTTTAACATGATCTGGTAATGTATGTTCTTTTAACCAAGCATGTCTTCTAATGATGGAGCCTGTAACTGCTGCTCTGCAGGAGACCTTTAGAGAATGAAAACCACATTGTAAAGTATGCTTTCCCACTTGTTCAGCTGCATGCAATAAATCCTGAATTTCTTTAAAATTAGGAGGATCTGATTCTGGAAGCATTTTTTGTTTTAACTGAGACAGTAAAAATTGCTATTTTAGCATGTGAAACTGGCAATTTAAGGCTCTCATTGCTAAAGTTGCAGACGTATATACTTTCTTTCCCCATCTGTCTAATGCTCTGGAATCTCTGTCAGAGGGAACTGGATTCTTGGCTGATGAGGCCTTAACTCCTTTGGGTCCCTGAGAAATAGTTTCAGGGTCAGCTACAGGGCTTTAATACAGAAATTTGTGAGAGTCAGGGACTCTGTAGTATCTGTCAGGTTTAACAGGGGCTGTGTTGAGGTAATAAAAGGAAGTCTCTGAGCCTTTTCTTGGATTCTGAGTAATCCTGGCCTTCCCAGTAGAAATGCTCCCTGATGGTATGTAGGGTTTCCCCAAAGGAGTAGTCCTCAGGTGGTGAGGCTGATGGAATTGATTCCTCAGCATCAGAATCCTCATAAGGGGGTAAAGAGTATCCTAGGTCTGAGGATGAATCAGAAGAGATGGCTACCTGGTAGGATGAGTCATAATCTGCATCCTGTCTAGGCCTTTTATCAGGATGGGGATGTGACCCCCTGATCAGAGTGATTAGGTCTTCAGCCATTTTGAGCATTTGTTTCTTAGGCATGGAGGCCTGTCCTGGAGAATGCTGTACTTGTTTATTTGATTTTAAAGGGGGCTTAGACTTAGCTGAGGGTTTAATGCTTAACTGAGTGGGTCTGAAGACACCCTCTGAAGCTATGGGTTGCTCAGATACTCCGGATCCCTCTGAAAGGTTAGTCTCGGTAGGCTGAATAACTTGTGCATCCGAAGGCCCAGCCGTCTCCACGTGGGAGTCAGAGGTGGCCTGCGGTTCTACAGAAGCGGTCGTCAGGGGCTGCGAAGGTGCCTCGCTGAAAACCAGAGAACTGGTGACTGGCCTAGAAGAGGCTTCATTGTCAGTTTTGGGCCTCGGATGCCTATCCTTGTCTTTGCGCTTTTTGTGTATTCCGGTTGTCAGAAGTTCCGACGGCATGGTATAATTGAATTTTCTACCAAAATAATGTCAGGCAAAATCAAACCGATGTTTAATAGTGAGCTTGTTAAACCTAGCACAAAACTGACAACCAGTGATGTCGTGGTCTGGGCCTATGCATGGGATACAATAGGAATGGAAATCCTTATGAGGTATTTGCTTCCCACAAGAAATACAGTTATTAACTTCTACTGATATCGGTCTGAGGCAAGAAAAAGTTTCCCCAACAGGGTACTTAGCTTTGTAGAAGACTTCGGTTCTGGATTCAGAATGAAAATCTCAGGAGACGGCCGACTGGCACTTGCGAACTGCTTTTGCTTCGGGCACCGCGCAGCAAGAAAGACTGAAGAAAATGGCGTCGGCTGCATCTTATATACCCCTGTCGCACTGACGTCAGGGAGGAGGCGACAGCAACCAACGCCGGACCAAGACTTTGGAACTCAGGCTGACTGGGGAACCACCTGACGGCAGGATAACCCAAGTGTAATGACTGCAGCAGTGTAAAACGATGAACATCTGGATCTTTTATTTGAACAATTTTACATTTTAGATCAATTACTTAATATAAATTATGATAAATGTGTTCATCCAAGATTAAGTTACAATTTGAATGGGATCAGTCATGTTTGGCCATTGGTAGACAGGATTTAATGTTGTTGCGTCTTTCGGCTTTTCCTGGTTAGGGGTTGCCACAGCGGAACTCCGGTCAGCTAATGATTGGCAGTAGACTTTTTATGTGCCGAGTTGCCAGCCCTGACGCACAACCTTCAATGAAGGTACGCCCATTCACGCATGTTTCCACTCAGAAGATGCTCTAGCTGAGAATCGAACCGGACAGCGTCTTACTGTGAGGCGACAATGCTACCGCAGCACCACCACCGCAGTAGAATGGTAGACAGGATTTAATGAAGCTCAAAAAAGAAAGAAAAACACAAATATCAATATAGAATGTCATGGCTCTTTTTTCAAAGACTTATTTAAACCCAACAGATAATTTATAGAGCAAATTAAATCAGTATCGGGTATGAAGTCCAATTCTTTAGATATTTTCAAAGGATTTATAATTTTGACCCAATTTACTCAATGTCATGTTCATCTGGGTAGTGAAATATAATACACATTTTCTTAACAACTTAGAATAAAACAAATGAAAATGTAGAAGACAGTATCTTGAATTTTGCAGACAATAAAGCTCTAGGCTCTGACTGTATTCCAATGGAATTCTAGTAAAGCTGGTGAAGGAGGTCTCTTCTAAACTTCTTAACTTACTTGTATCATTTGCTAGTTCAGTGAAACTAGATCCAAATTTTGAACTAACTAAATTAAAATTTGTATCAAAACCTCAAATAGATCTGTTAAAATGGCCAGCTATCTTTAGGTAGCTCTTATTACAAACTTATTGCTCAATTAATAAACACATTTTAATAAAAAAAAAAAATCAATAGATTTATGCATCCAAATCTATTTGGTTTTGTTCCTGGTAACCAAGTTTATGATGCAACATTTACAGGTTATTCATTTCCAATATAAACATAACTTTTCCTAAGCTTTTATTTATATGGATGGTGAAAAGACCTATTATTTAGTGAATGGAGATTTTCATTTTCAACATTTACTGAACTGGAAGCTGCAGAGTCCTGTTCTTAATATGCTCAAGATTTTACTCATTAATATTAAATATCTTAAATTAACAGACTGACCTCAGAAATCTTAACCCCAAAATACAGATTTGGAAGGATGCTTTATTTCTCCCTCACTTTTTCTTGTTTGCATTCAGCTAATTCTAGAATTTCTATAGAGAGATTTGCTTATAATAATTTTGATTAATAATCATGTAAAGTTAAATGTTTATGCAAGTGATATTTAACTAAGATATGGAAATGTCTATTAATAAGATTTCATCTTTTTAACTTATATTAAAGACATCACTGGTTACAAGATTAATTTTAATAAATCAAAACTTTTATCAACTTCTAATTACAAATATACAGGACAGGTCTATTGTGCTAAAAAATAAAACTCTGAGGATGGATTTACAGTATGGATAAGAGCATACCTCTCAATCTCTTAGTGCAAGAAATCTGGACAAAGCCTAAAATTTTTTTTGGGGGGTAAAGGCTCAAAAATAGGGGCAGATTTTAAATATTGGTCTTACAAACTTAGAAAGTTGCTAGAATGACAGGTTTTGAATTAGCATGCATTTTCCAAATGCTATGAAGTCTGCAACTCAAATCAATGTCATTTAGTGACTTTAAGCCTCAATGATTTACCAGAAAACCACAAATTTTATGAGGAAAAGACTAAAAATAATGAGGCAAAAATCTGGACATTCTGCAAAAATCTGTACAGTTGAGAGGTATGATTCAGAGTATACTGCAGCTGATCAACAAAAGATACAACTGACATTTGGCAAATCACAAAATTATCTGTCTCTGGAAGAATACATTTAAAAGTACAGTTGTGCACACTTACCATAAATATAGATGTTCGAATGTATTCACTGTTGCAGTCATTACATTTGGGTAATCTGCTGGCAGGTTGCCCTCAGTCGGCCTGAATTTCAAAGTCTTGGGTCCTGCGTCGGTTGCTGTCTCCTCTTCCATGACGTCAGGGGTATAAAACATGCAGCCGACACCATTTTCTTTAGTTTTTCTTGCCCCAGATGTCAGGTGCCCCCAAAATGGTAGCAAAAATATATTTAAAAAAAAAAAAAAAATATATATATATATATATATATATATATACATACATCAATATAAACTTTACCTTCATCTACAAGCAAATACACCACATAGGCTGTAGAAGATATAGAAGGAAAGATAAACTCTAGAATGACTGGGGGATGGCAGGTGGGTAACCTGGACTGCAACAGTGAATACACTCTAACATCTACATTTATGGTAAGTGTACACAACTGTACTATGTTCTTCGTGTTTCACTGTTGCAGGCATTACATTTGGGTAAAATCCCAAAGCTATGGTTGAGAGGATGGAGCTAAACAGCATTAAGTGCGGCTATAAGGCCCTGCAGAACTGCAGTGAGAAAGCCTGCCCTGGACTTAGAGTAGAGAGGCAAATGATAATGCTTTGTAAAGGTGTGCACAGAACTCCAAGTAGCAGCCTCTAGAATGTCTTTGGTTGGTACTCCATTGAGAAAGGCTGCTGAAGTAGCTGCAGCTCTGGTGGAATGAGACCTAATGCCGTTGGGCACAGGTTTACCATGGTGTAAGTAGCAGAAATGGATGCAGTGGCTTATCCACTTTGAAATTGTCTGCTTTGAAATAGCCTTTCCTTCTGATCCTGCAGCATATGTCACTAGTAATTGCTCAGTTTTTCTTAGAGCTTTAGTCCTGCTCAAGTAGAAACTAAGCTGTCTGTGTACGTCCAAGGAATGCAGTATTCTCTCCCCCTTGTTCTGTGGATTTGGATAAAAGGTTGGCAGATGAATTGTTTGGTTAAGAGCCACACTAGAAACTACCTTGGGCATAAATGTAGGATTCGTCCTCAGAGACACCCTGTCTGGGTAAAATATGATAAAAGGCTCTACAGCCATGAGGGCCTGTAGCTCTGAAACTCTTCTTGCTGAAGTAATTGCTAGTAGCAGAGCTGCTTTCCATGATAAGAACTTTATATCAGCGGTAGAAGCTGGTTCAAATGGAGGCAGGGTGAGCTTTTCCAATAAATAAATGAGGTCCCATGCAGGTAATGGTGCTCTTCTAGGAGGCCTTAAATTTTTGGCTAATCTAAGATACTGCTTTAGTAAAGGATGAGAAAAGAAAATGGCAGAGGCATGGATTTTAATTGAAGAGAAAGATAGGCCTTTGTCAAGCATCTC
The DNA here is from genome assembly GCF_019279795.1 of Protopterus annectens. NCBI lineage: Eukaryota > Metazoa > Chordata > Ceratodontiformes > Protopteridae > Protopterus > Protopterus annectens. The sequence goes on along the minus strand of NC_056731.1, from coordinate 1,891,654,259 downwards.
AGTTAAGTATTGTAATATCTGAGGAATATCTGGTTCTGCTGTATCAGTTCCTTGTGCTTGATTCCAAGCACAGAATCTCTTCCATTTATCAGCATAAGATTTTCTAGTACTAGGCCTTCTGGCTTCCAAAATTACATCCATCACAGCTTTACTGAGAGGAGTTGTTTGTATAACTACATGATCAGCCATGCTGCCAGGTTCAGTGTTTTGAGTTGATTGCGCAGGATCTGATTGTTTTGCTGGGACAGTAGTTGAGGTCTTTGAGGTAAGGTCCAAGCTGGGTACTGAGATAAGTTCCTTAGGACTGGGTATCAGTATTGGCAGGGCCAGTCTGGGGCAATTAGTATCATCTTTGGTTTCTCTTGTCTGACTTTTAGGAGGACCTTGGGAAGAAGAAGCAAAGGAGGAAAGGCGTAAACTGAGAGGTTTTTCCAACTGAAGGATAGGGCGTCCACTTTCCATGCTTGTCTGTGATAAGTCCTTGTGCAGAATCTTTTTAACTGATAATTTTGAGGAGAGGCAAATAGATCTATGTCTGGGCTCCCCCATTTCTCTGTTATCATGCTGAAGACTTTTGGATTTAGTTTCCACTCGTGAGGATCCATAAGGTTTCTGCTTAAATCGTCTGCCAGAGTATTTTGCTTTCCTAGCAGGAATTGAGTTTGGAGATGTATTTTGTAAGTCAAAGCTGTGTCCCACAGTGCTATGGCCAATCTGCAAAGGGGGTATGAGTGTGTGCCCCCTTGCTTGTTTATATACCACATGATCGTGGTGTTGTCCGTCTTTATCAGTAGTTGTCCTGAATGAAGTAAGTCCTTGAAGGCTGTTAGGGCATTTTGAACAGCTAGCATCTCTTTCTGGTTGATATGTAGATGCATTTGTTTTGGGGTCCATATGCCCTAACTGCATCTTCCTGCCATGTGGGCCCCCCAGGCATAATCTGATCCATCTGTTGTTAAGGTTTGGCTGGCAGGGGGTAGAGTGAAGGCCGTCCCATGTTTTGGTGACATGCCTTTGCCCACCATAGAAACTCCTGTTGTAGGCAGGGTATGAGAGGAATCATTGTTTCCAGACTCTGAGAATGTTGACTCCATAAACTTTTTAGGTACCATTGAAGTTTCCTCATATGCAGTCTCACATATGGAATCAGTAGGATGCAGGATGCCATGAAGCCCAAAGCCTGCAGAATTTGTCTTGCAGATAACTGGGTTTCTGTCGCCATCAGTTTGAAGTAAGTAGTCAGTTGCCTTTGCTTGTCTGGTGTGAGGTAAGCCATCTGGTCAGTTGTATTCAAGCTTGCACCCAGGAATGTTATCTTTTGAGAGGGTACCAGTTGTGGTTTCTTTTTGTTTGTGTACCCTAGGCATGTTAGAAGCCTTTTCACAAACGCCAGGTGTTGAAGAAGAATGTCCTTGCTCTCTGCTTGAATGAGACAGTCGTCCAAGTAAGGGTATATTTGTATATGTTTTTGTCTGCAAAATGTAATTACTAGTGCCAGGCACTTTGTGAAGACCCTGGGCGCAGTAGATAAGCCAAAAGGCAGTGCAGAGAATTGGTAATGCATTAAGCCAGCCTTGAATCTGAGGTATCTTCTGCACGACTGTCTTATTGGGACATGCAGGTATGCCTCTTTTAGCTCTAATGTCACCAGCCAAGCATTCTTGCCCAGCATGGGCAGAAGCTGCTGTAAAGTCAGAATTTTGAATTTTGGAATGTCCAGGTATGTGTTCAAAATTGATAAATCCAGTACTGGCCACCAGGCCTTGTCCTTTCTGGGTACCAAGAACAGTCGAGTAAAAACCTTGTCCTTTTTCCTGTTCTGGTACTGGCTGAATGGCCCCCATATCCATGAGGTACGTAACCTGTTTCTGTGCCTCTGCCCATTGATTTTTGGGCAGATCTGGCCAACCGTTTACCATTGGCAGAGTGTGAAAATGGAATCTGTATCCCTGTGATACTATGTTTAGTACACACTTGTCCTGGGTTAACTGCCAATTTTGAGCAAAAAGTGCTAATTTTCCCCCTAAGGGTGCTGCCAAAAGATAAGTGCTTGGTGTAGGCAGAGGGAAGTCATTGGGACTGTTTTCTGTAGGTTTACACTTTATTTCCTCCAGATTTGGAGGTAGAAGCACCCCATTGCTTTGACCTGTATGAATCTTGCGCCTGGTATCTGGAACCCTTAGGGCACCTGGATTTGCCCCTTTGAGCTCTGTCTGACACAGGAAAGGACCAATTCTTTGTAGGCCAGTGTCTACTGAATCTTGCTGGCTGCACTTGTAAGAAGTCTTTAGCAGTTTGCATAGGCTTAGCTTTGTCTTCCATTTTCTTTAAAACCTCTTCTGCCTTAATACCAAACAGAGTATCATACTTTAAGGGTGCATCTAGCAATTTAGCTTTAACATGATCAGGCAAACTGTGTTCCTTTAACCAGGCATGCCTCCTAATTACAGATTCAGTAACTGTGGCCCTGCAGGAGGCCTCTAAGGAGTCAAAACCACATTGCAAAGTATGCTTTCCAACCTGTTCAGCTGCATGCAATAATTCCTGCAATTCTTTATTTTCTGCACATTCAGAAATCAACATAATTTTCTGTTTCAGCAATCCCACAACATGTTGTTGATACTTAAGCATATGAAATTGACAGTTTAAGGCCCTGATTGCCAAGATTGCAGATGTATAAACCTTTTTTCCCCATCTGTCCAGTGCCCTTGAATCTCTGTCAGAGGGGGTAGGATTTTTTGCTGTTGAGAACTTAACTCCCTTTGGACCCTGTTGAATAGTTTCAGGATCAGCAGCAGGGGTTCTAAATAAAATATTTATGTGAGTCAGGGACCCTGTAATATCTGTCAGGCTTACTGGGAGCCAGAGGTAAGGAGTCAGGGGTCAAGCTTGACTCTGAAAACACATCATCCACAATGTCTAAAATGGGGAATGGCTAAAGGCCTGTGCTGAGGGAGAAGGAAATCCCTGAGCTTCCTTTTTGATTCTGAGAAATCTTGACTCTCCCAGTGAAAATGCTCCCTCAAAGCAGGCAAGGTTTCCCAAAATGAATAATCCTCAGGAGGAGAAGCAGATGGTATAGACTCCTCTGCATCAGAATCCTCATAGGGAGGTATAGATAATTCCTGATCAGAAGAGGAATCAGAAGAAATAGAAACCTGATCTGAGGATTCATAAGCAGTGTCTTGCCTAGGCCTCTTATCTGGAGGGGGATGGGTATCCCTGATCAAGGTAATAAGGTCTTCAGCCATTTTGATCATCTGTTTTTTAGGCATAGAGGCCTGTGCATGTAGCTCATGTGTAAGGTTTTTAGTTTTAGAAGATGCTTTTGTCTTTGGTTTTGCAGCTGTCGTCAGTTTGATATACAAATGTTGAGGTCTGAACACACCCTCAGAAGCTGGTGCCTGCTCAGCGGCTCCAGACCCATCTGAGGGAGATACATCCATCGGTTCAATACCTTGAGTATCTTGCGGTATGCCGGACTCCACATGGGTGCCGGTAGAGGCCTGTGACTCGAAGGTAGCGGGTATCAGGGGCTGCAAAAGCACCTCACTGAGTACCGGCGAACCGGTGACTGGCTTAGAAGAAACTTCGTCATCGGTTTTGGATCTCGACTGCCTTTCTCTGTCCTTCTCTTTGCGGTTTTTATGTACTCCAGTAGTCGGACTGCTAATCGACATTTCTGGGTAGTTAAATCTGTTTCCAAAATACTTTGAGGCAAAAATATACAGACGCTTAATAGTGCGTTGGTTAAATCTAGCACAAAACCGAGAGCCAGGCACGTTGTGATCAGGGCCTAGGCAAGGAATACAGTATAAATGGAAATCCTTATGAGGTATTTGCTTCCCACAAGTAATACAATTATTAACTTTTTCTGACATTGGTATGGAGCAAGAAAAAAGTTTCCCCAATGGGGTACTTAACTTTAGTGAAGACTTCAGTTCTGAAACTCAAACTCATATTTCAGTAGTCGGCCGACTGGCACTTGCGAAATGCTTCTGCTTCGGGCACCGTGCGGCAAGAAAGACTAAAGAAAATGGCATCGGCTGCATGTTTTACACCCCTGACGACCCGACGTCATGGAAGAGGAGACAGCAACCGATGCAGTTCCCAAGACTTTGGAATTCAGGCTGACTGAGGGCAACCTGTCTGCAGATTACCCAAATGTAATGACTGCAACAGTGAAACACGAAGAACATCTACACATTTCTCCACATTTTTCTTTAATCAGAATACTCTTCTTCTTCCACAAACTGAATCGTACGCAAAAAGTAAGTTGATTTGGTACAAATTCTTTTGGAGAGGTGGCTCCCTGAGAATACGTGGGATATTATGATACAGCCACAAACATAGATTACAATATTAGAGATCCAGTTCTATCTTCCATTTTTCAGATTTTTGTTAATTTTACACACTGGAATATGATCTTTTCCAGTAATTTAAAAATACATATAATTAGTGGTATCTGGCAATCCAAGGCCTCAAACATCTACCGTACACAGATAGGCTAAAAGTCCTATTGCTCTACTCAGTTTCATAAAGACTCCTCAGAGGTGACCTATGTCTGTTATACAAAGCAATCTCAGACCCCACCTTGATGGAACTGCTGCATATCCGCAAGTCAAGTTTCACTTGAGCAACCCGTATGAGTGACCTCAACCTGGTCTGTGATATCAAGAGGACTTGTTGGCCAGACAGATGTGTGACCCAGAGACTCCCCCATCTGTGGAATAGACTCCCTCTCCACGTCAAACAGAATACCTCATTATCCCTTTTTAAGCGCAACCTGGATAACTGTATGGGAAACAGAAAATATACCCCTGGGATTCCACCTGTCTCCCTGCTGGACAGGGACTGTGGGTACTGACTTGTCTAAACATGGGCTAAACTCTTGGCTAGGTTTAAAAGGGCCTCAGTGCCAATAGCCTAATAACCTCCTATGGTCCTAAACTATCAACACTTCAGTTATATAATGTATGATTTCAATAGATATATATGTTAAAAACGTAAAACTTATTACTAAAACATTTATTCATTTGTGAACATTTGCTTTCCTTGGTCATATATCCCTCTAGCATACTGGATACACAAAAACATATTTGACAATTATAACTATGAACCTTTATCTTTTTTATTATAAAAAACAATTAAATCCCCAAATACTCAATTATATGAACCTTCAAGATATTAAACTATAAGGTTATACTGTATTATCATATAAAGAAAATGTCAGTTTTGCAACCACAAGCAAACCAGAATCCCAATCTATTTCATAGCAAAACAAGTCTTGCTTATTTGTTTACTCACATTAGCTACCGCCAAAGCAATTGAAAATATAACTGGACAGTGGAATAACAAAACTACTAACAAGTTAGATCTAAAAAGTTTTAACTGTGACGACAATTAAAATTTTTGATCCAATCATACAGGAACAGGACATGCAACAGAAAATTTTATTAAGAATTTAATTCCATTGATCTTGGATGGATAATACCATCTAAATTAGGCTGGCCTGGCTGCAATCTGATACATATGTATAGGCACTAAGAATCATATGTGGTTGTCATGTCCTAGGATACAGACTTGATAGAAAAAAAAATTTCTACACACATTATGAGTTCCATGATTGCTGCATATTGATCAATGGCTTATTTCATCTCTCTCCATGTGAAAACAGAAACTGAGTAAAAAAATGGCCATTGAAATTACCAGTTTATGTAAAATTCACTTACTGGCTAGTAAGTATACTGTCTGAATACCAGCAAAGTTTGGAGAAGCTGAAAGAAAATCAACCAGAAAAGGTGAAGAGAAAACACTGTCTGGGAACAATCCCACAGCTGTTCAGTGGTTTACTATCACAATCGAATCCACTGTGTTCGAGTGTTAAGATGTTCTAACATGTTAGGAAATCAGAACATCGAACACAAAAAATGTCTAAGCATTTCAGTAAAGTCAAATGTTGAAAATGTCAGCTTTACTGAAATGTTCACATCCGCTCAACATTGAAAAAACACTTTTTGTAGGGGGCAAGCACCCCTGCACCCCCCATGTGGGGGGGTGCTCCACCACACCCCCTACTTATACATACAAACTCAGAGATCACACTACAGTGAGGGAAAGGGTACATTTCCTGATTCCCATTATAGTGCAATATACACCACAATGTTGAACCTTACAACAGCGAATACTCGCTATTTTAAGGTTAGACATTGTGGCACTCGGATTTCCGGTTATGCTAAATTAGTTTTGCACATATGTCGATTGCACGAAGTGCGACTGACTATGTGATAGTAAGCCCTGTTCAGCATAAAGCAGTTTAAGCTTCAGCTTTGGTACAAGAGACGCCTTCCAGTAATTTAGGGGGGAAAATAAATCAAATGGACTCAGAGGTGATTTAAATAACAACGAAGTAATATAGCAACAGGTCTGAAATAAAAGAAACAAAGAATAGTTGTGTAAAATCTTACCATAACCTTAGATGTCCTTTTCTTCTATGTTGCAGTGTTCTTAATGTGTGAAAATCTTCCGCCCCAAGTGACCTGACGTCAGGTCAGCATACAACAGCTTTTAGCTATTGCAAGTATGTGGGGTGTCACATGTATGGCTTGTTGAACGTAAGCCATAAAAAGACATCCACACATATAAATCCATAGAAATGAAATGCCCCAAGAGGAACACCAGTGTAAGGAAGAGGAAAATAAATCTGCCATACAAAGAAAGAACACAGTATGGGGGGGGGGGGGGATAGAATACTGAAACATTGAAGAGGAGGACATCTAAGGTTATGGTAAGATTTTACACAACTATTCTGTCCATCTAGTCTAATGTTGTAGTATTCTTAATGTGGGAGAATACCAATGCTTAGGAGGAAACCTGGGAGGAGGAAGGAACAGAGGAACTTTTTACAAAGTCATGGAGAATGTCTCTAGCAAACTGAGCCCTGGATTTAGAAATACTATCTAGCTTGTAATACTTGGTGAAAATATGAACAGAAGACCAAGTGGCAGCCTCCAAAATGTTTAGTATCCAAACCCTTAAAGAACACACCAGAGGAAGCCTCAGACCTAGTGCACTAAATCTTTACGGGAACAGGGAGACTATTATCATGAAACACATAACAAAACAAAATAACCTTAGACATCCAAGAGGAAATAGTATGCAGAGCCCTGGGATGAAAAAAAGCTGTTCAGATTTTCTGATATCGTTATCCAAATAAAAGTTAAGTTGTCTATGCACATCCAAGGTGTGCAAGATCTTCTCACTGGAGGATTGTGGAGAAAGGAAGAAAGTGGGCAATTGAATAGATTAAGAGACAATTCGTTCACCACCTTGGGCATAAAGGAAGGATTAGTACGCAGAGAGACCCTATTCTTATAAAAGACAAGAAAATGTGGAGAAGTCATCAAAGCTTGAATCTGAGAAACCCTCCTAGCAGAGGTTAAAGCTAGTAAAAGAACTGTTTCCAGGTACAAAACTTTAAGGGAGCTGAAGCTGCAGGTTCAAAAGGGGCTACAGTCAGCTTCTCTAAGATATAATTCAAATCCCAAGGAGGTGGAACTGGTTTCCTGGGAGGATTAATGTGAAGGATGTCTTTGACAATAAGTTTTACTTCCAGTCTAGAAGCTAAAGGGGAGTCAATGGCAGATAAGCAGAAATGGCTGACAAGTGAACTTTCACTAAGTCACACACAAGTAGGAAAGAACAACTGGGATATCCACTAAAAGTGGATCCATAGTATGTGAAAGACACCAAGTAGAAAATCTCTTCCATTTAGATAAGCAAGATCTTCTTACTGGGTTTTCTGACCTCCTGCAGTACATTAAGCATGTTCTCAAAAAAAAGGTTTCTGAAAGGAATCAAAAGTTTAACACCTGCAGAGTCAGTTGTAAAGTTGACAAATGTGGATGAAGCACACAAACTTCCTGGACCAGATAGTCAATACACCAACCAGGGGTGCAACCATACTGGTTCTGGTCCTCACTAATATGGGAGAGTGCTGCACACCACCCCCTACTGTAATGCCCTCCCTGGTAAGGTCAGATCACAAAATGGTCTCCTTTGAAGTAAAAATAAAACCTAGACCCCCAGCTAAACCTGGGATATTCAAGAACTATTCTAAGGCTAACCTCCTGTTATTAATTATTAATTGAGAACCTGGCAATTTTCAAGCCCCTATAAACCGAGAACATATCTGCCTATGCAGAACTGTTCACAGAAACCATGTACAAGCACATTAATAGCTGTATAGAGGCAGCTGTATCCACCCGGAAAAAGTACAGAACTAACTCAAAAAACAAGCCATCCTGGTGGAATCACAAAATCAATCAGATGTATAAAAGGAAGAAGAAAATCATGGCAAAAATTAGGAGGTGCAGCACCCAGCAGATAAAAGAACTCTAAACTAAACAAACAACTCAAGAGGACAAATAAAGTCTAGCAAGACCAAATTTCAGGTAAGTTTGGCCTTCCATGCCAAGGACAACCACAAAGCATTCTTTATCTATGTCTGCAACCTCAAAGGCAATACACAATTGTGCGCAGAGCTCATTGTAAATGGAGCCATCTATACTGAGCCAGGAGACATAGCAAACTTCCTGGCTGATGAATTCAGCTCCAACTTTACTCCCCTCTCCCCCTCAACCTTCGCTCAGGAAATATTATCAAATATAACTCCCCCTACTATTACTAGGAAACAGGTCCTTAATGCTCTCTCTAAGACCAAGAACACTGCCTCGATGGGCCTACACAGTATCCCAGGATGCCTTCTAAATAGCATGCAACATGACCTATCAGGGCCTATTTAACTATAGCCTCCAAACAGGCTTTGTGCCTCGTGAATGGAGAAAGGCAACAGTCATCCCTCTGCACAAAGTTGGGCCATCTACAGACCATGAAAGCTACAGACCCATATGTCTCACTAGTCTTGCATGTAAAGCCATGGAAAGAATCATCGTGGAGATGATAGACAGAGATACAGTAAACCTCCAGACACTGGACAACCCAGTTTGGTTTTGTAAAGGGCAGATCATGCCTACTCAACCCGGTGGACTTCTTTGAGAAGGTCACTAAAGCAACGGATGAGGGCAAAATCGTTCACACTTCCTACTTTGTCCTGGCCAAGGCATTTGACAAAATACCCCACTCTGGCATGGTTGACAAACTCAAAAGGTTAGGTACAAACCCGTATGTCACCCAGTGGATAGCCAACTGGCTCACAGACAGGACCCAATAAGTTAGAATTGGGGAGTCCACCTCTACAAAGAAGCCAGTCACAAGTGGAGTCTCTCAGTGATCAGTCCTTGGACTGCTCCTTTTTGGCATTTACTTTTCAGAAGTCAAGGCCAATGTCAGTGGTCTCTGGCTGACTACATTTGCAGATGATTGCAAACTGGGAACTGTCATTGAATCTCACACTGACACAAATGCTCTCCAGGAGGGGCTGACACAGACAAACAACTGGTGCTAGAGTCATGAATGAAAATTAAATGCCAATAAGTGCATACTAGTATCCTTTAGGAAGCCAGCCATCCCTTGTAACTATCATATTGACAACACACCCCTTAGAGTTGACCCAGTAGTCAGGGACTTAAGGACACACACAGATAATAATCTAGCTTTTGATGGCTAGGCTTATAAATGCCTTCGGGCAGATAGCCTAGTACCTGCCTATGAACCTATTAACCTATGTGTCTACAGTGGTGAGGAATCATTCTATGTTATGCAACTTATAAACAAAGGTATGGCATCTAAATCCAAGGAAGTAATTGTTCTACTGTATTCAGCATTAATCAGACCTATCATTGAGTACAATGCCCCCTTTGGTAAAGTACCTATCCAGGTATAACCAACAACTGGAACATCCACAGAGGTTCCTCACTAAAAGAATACAGGGCATAAGCAATATGTCCTATGCAGGCAGTCTCAAGGCCCTATCCCTGTATTCTGTCTCCTTCAGACTTTTGAGGGGAGATCTATGCTTGGCATACAGGGCATTATCAGATCCCACTCTGGTGGACCTCCTGCATATCCACAAAACAAACAGTACCAGAATTACCCTTTCTAAAGACTTAAATCTTGCCTGTGATATAAATAAAACCAGCTGGAGAGAGAGGTATGCATCACAGAGATTATTCCTTCTATGGAACAGGCTCCCCATCTATGTGAAGCAGAGTTCCTCCCTAATCCAATTCAAGTGCAACTTGGACAATTGGTTGGGAAACCAGAAATTCATCCCTGAATTGGCACCTATGTCTCTGATGTAAACAGGTAACCTGTAAATGGTTCATCTCTCAGCCCCATGCTTACACTTACCAAAGGTATCAGAATTTTCAGAGATTTGGGATGCATGGCTAGGCTTAAAAAGGTCCTTGTGGTCGTTAGCCTAGTAAACACCTATGAATCCCTTGTCCTGTGTGAGAAGGTCCACTCTGAAGTAATCTGTGATGACTGCCCTTGGCTAAATGCAAAAGAAGAGGGAACTGATGCTGTCTTGCCCAAAAGGGAGTAACCAGCAAGATTTTTGGTTTGTCCTGCTGAATCTTGAGCAGATCATTTTGAATAACAGGAAACAAGTGAAATGCATAAAGAAACATCCTCTTCCATGAGAAATATAGGCCGTCCACTTTCCAAACCAGAGGATCTGGGACTCTGGCACAAAAAACAGGAAGTTGTCTGTTCAGAGGGGAGGAAAAATGATCAACTAGAGGAGTACTTCAGCAATGGACCAAATTCAGAAACAGATCCCTGTGAAGCATCCATTCGTGGGATTGAGTCATGGGCCTACGTACTGTGTCTGCCATAATGTTTTGAGTGGATGAAATATAAACCACTTGAAAAATCACTTTGTACTGAACTGCCAAGTTCCATACCATCACAGCCAACCTGCACAAAAGTATGACTTTGTCCCCACCCCTGTTTGTTAACATACCAGAGGACTGTGGTGCTGTCCGTTGACACTTTCAGAGGTCCTGGATGAAACAGAGGATGGAAAGCCTGTAGAGCTAGAATAAGTGCCCTCATTTTCTTAACACTGATATGCTCCTTCCTTTGAAAAGGAAGAACAGAGACCCTGCACCTTCTTTGACACAAAGGTTGACCCAACCTGTGTCCGAGGCATCTGTGAACAACTCTAGAGTTGGTTGATCCTGATGAAGAGGAAGGCCTGGATTCAGAGACAATTGCTGAATCCATCAAAGAAGCTCTGATTTCAGGCGTGGTACAAGAGGAAGTACAAACTCCAGAGGATGGGCATGCTGCATCCAAACAGATTTTAGGTACAACTGAAACTTCCTCATGTGAAGTTTTGCCAGGAGTACCCATAGGTATTGTGTGCCATAAACCCCAGAAGTCTTAGAATCTCACTGACAGTTACAGATGGAAGAGACAACAGACTGGAGAAGGAAGTGTGAGAGAGAATCTTTTCTGGTGGAAGAAAAGCCATCATAAGATATGTTCTTAGCCTGCACCCTAGGAAAATGTGATCGTGAAAAGGGGAAAGAAATTTTTTTTTTAAATTTACTGTGAATCCCTACCTTTGCAGGAGAGACATGGCAAACTGCAGATTATGAATTAACTCTTCTAAGAAGTGGAAAAGGAGATTGTCCAGGTATGGATACACCTGAATACCTCTGATTCTGCAATAAGCAATCACAGGGGCCAAAGACTTTGTAAATACTATTGGGGCAGTAGATAGACTAAAGGGAAATGTAGAGAACTGAAAGTGCAAGGAAGCCACAAAGAAATGTAAAAGTTTCCTGTAAAGAGGATGGATAGGTATGTAAAGGTGGGCATCCTTGACATCCAGATAGGGCACGTAGGCCTGAGGAGAAATTAAAGGAAACAAATTCTGTAAAGACATGCGAAAATTTGGAACTTTTTGAAAAGTGTTTAAATGGGAAATGTCTAGAATGAGTCTCTAAGGACTCTACTTTATGGGCACAAAAAACATTCTTGAGTAAAAATCCCTTCTCCTTTGGTCCAGAGGAACAGGTTGAATTGTACCTTTAGTAAGTAATTCTTTTAGAACCTGTGGAAACAAATCCAACTGGTTTGGAGGAGGTTGAGGAATGCTCCTGAAAGGAGGAAGGTTTTTCCAAGACATGAAATATCCATGTTGGATAAAAGAGAGAACCCAGGAATCATGTGTTATACTTGCCCAAGCTGGAAGAGAGAGGGATAGATGAAGAGAAAGAGGAGTAAGATTTGAAAGTGGATGGTAGTCAGAGACTACCTTATCTATCTGGAAAAGGCTGTTTAGAAGTGTGACCTGAAAGAATAGTCTTAGGCTGAGGAGGTCTTCTGACAGTCTTCTTAGTTCTGGTAGAAAAAGATGATGATGGATGGATGTGTCTGCCTCCTAACAAATTGAAGTCTTAAAAGGAAAATTTCTGTGGAATTTAGTGACAGGTGACACAAAAATGTGCTTCAAGTCCTGAAGTTCCTTTCCCTTATCTTGTAATGACTTAAATAAATCTGCAGCTGCAGTACCAAACAGAGCATTGTTATCCAGAGCAGCATCCATCAGTTTTGCTTTGATGCCATCTGGCAGTGGTTGAACTCCCAACCAGCAATACCTTCCAGGGACAGACTAAGCAGCAGCTGCTCTAGATGATGCTTCTTCTGCAACATAACTAAATTTGATTGAGTGTCTAGCCACTTGAGAAGCAGCTCATAAAAGGGACATAACCTGATTTTTAATGTCAGAATCTCGAAGCTTTGAAAGAGCTCAAGAGGCCTGAGAAAGAAGAGCAAAGGAATACCTAGAAGTGTGTGTTTATGGCTCAGAAAGCTAAAATGGCAGAAGTGTAAACCTTCTTCCCAAGTCTTTCCATTATTTTGCTCTCCATATCTGAAGGAAGAAGCTTAGAAAATGGTAACAACCTACAGGATTTGTCAGAAGCAATTAATACCAGAGCTGGATCAGCTGAAGGACATTTGTAAAGGAATCTTCAATTGTCAGGCACCTTATAAAATCTGTCAGTCCGTTTAGGTGCAGGAGCCTGTCAATCCAGGGCCTTAAAAGCTATAGAGAAAGCATCCAAAAATGCTGGCAATAGAGGTGGCACAGCCGAAGAAAAAGGAGATTCAATTTGTAAAAGGTTATAAGACCTTTATCGCACCTCAGAGATCTGAGTGCAAACCCATTTAAATAATTCTCTCATCTTGTTAATGGTCTCCCCCAAAGAAATCTCTTCCACTGTGTAATCTGCACCATTGGATTCTTCCTCAGGGGAAGCATATTTTAAAGGGGATGTAATTTGAGTTGAGTAAGCCGATGAAGACTCATCCTCTGAGGATCCCTGTTCCCTAACCCTCTTAAATAGGGGATGTAAAAGATGGAACAGAAACAGCAGTAGAAGGCTTAAGAGCCATTAAAACCTTAATCAATCCCTGTGAAAACAGACTGAAGTGATGTAGGGGCCAGAAAATGCTTTTTTTTTCTTAACATGCACCTCTGCTTGATGGCAAGTTGAAGGACCTGATGTAGACCTGCCTTCAATGACTGACATCGGGACCTCTTCCCTAAGTAGAGTCTGAGGAATGTCTCTGGATCCTTCCAATACAGCAAAGCTGTGGTTCTCCTTGTCTGTCCAAAATGAACATCTGCACTGCCTCTGAGGATGTGCCTAGGTCATATTCTTTAATGGCTTCCACAGTGGTACCCACCAAAGAACCAGACCCAACCTCTGAATGTACCTCTGGGTCTTCACTAACCTCAAAGGATACATCAGCAGAAAAAAGCACAACAGAAGAGGATTCAGGCCTAGGCTTACTGGCCTTCCTCTTCAAAGTCAGCTCAGCTGAAGGACCAAAAGAAAGTACAGTTGTGTACCTACCATAAATGTAGATGTTTGAGTGTATTCACTGTTGCAGTCATTACACTTGGGTTTATCCTGCTGGCAGGCCACCCGCAGTCGGCCTGAATTCCAAAGTCCTGGTCCGGTGTCGGTTGCTGTGGCCTCTTCCCTGACGTCAGTGCGCCAGGGGTATAAAAGATGCAGCCAACGCCATTTTCTTCAGTTTTTCTTGCCACAGATGTCAGATGCCCCCAAAAGGGTAGGCTAAAAAACATTGCTTATGAAAGCATGCACTAAAATAAACAATACCTTCATCTACAAGCAAATACACCACATAGGTTGCATAGGATTGAGAAGTACAGATAAGTCCCAGCAAAGAAAGGGGGATGGTGGGTGGGTAACCTGGACTGCAACAGTGAATACACTTGGAACATCTACATTTATGGTAGGTACACAACTGTACTATGTTCATCGTGGTTCACTGTTGCAGTCATTACACTTGGGTTGAATCCCAAAGCTGAGGTTGGGCGGCTGGGTCTAAATAGAATTAGGAGTGGCTATAAGGCCCTGCAGAAAGAATAGTTGTGTATCTATCATATATGTAGATGTTCGAGTGTATTCACTGTTGCAGTCATTACACTTGGGTTATCCTGCTGGCAGGTGACCCGCAGTCGGCCCGAGTTCCAAAGTCTTGGTTCGGCGTCGGTTGCTGTTGCCTCTTCCCTGACGTCAGTGCTCCAGGGGTATAAAAGTTGCAACCGACACCATTTTCTTCTGTTTTTCTTGCCCCAGATGTCAGGTGCCCCTAGATAGGAAGGCTAAAAAGATAAAAATATGCCAAACAACCCTGCAATATATTACTATAAACATTTTCTTCATCTACAAGCAAATAAACCACATAGGTTGTATAGAGTTGAGAAGTACAGAATAGACACAGCAAAGAGGGGGATGGTGGGTGGGTAACCTGGACTGCAACAGTGAATACACTCAAACATCTACATTTATGGTAGGTACACAACTGTACTATGTTCATCGTGTTTCACTGTTGCAGTCATTACACTTGGGTTGAATCCCAAAGCTGAGGTTGGGTGGCTGGGTCTAGATTGGATTTGGCGAGGCTAACAAGCCCTGCAGAACTGCAGTGGCAAAGCCTGCTCTGGATTTGGAGTAGAGAGGTAAGTGGTAGTGCTTGGTAAAAGTGTGCACTGAGCTCCAGGTTGCAGCTTCTAATATGTCTTTGGTTGGTACCCCTCTGAGGAAAGCTGCTTAAGTGGCTGCTGCTCTGGTAGAATGAGGCCTAATGCCCTTAGGCACAGATTTGCCATGTTGTGCATAACAGAAGTGGATGCAGTGCCCTATCCATTTGGAGATTGTCTGCTTTGTAATAGGTTTTCCTTGTGATCCTGCAGCATATGCTACAAACAGTTGCTCAGTTTTTCTGAAAGGTTTTGTTCAAGTAAAATCGTAGCTTCCAGTGTATATCCAAAGCATGCAGAAGTCTTTCCCCTGTATTCTGGGGATTTGGGTAGAAAGTAGGCAAATGAATGGTTTGATTAAAGGCCACATTGGAGACCACTTTTGGCATGAATGTTGGGTTCGTCCTAAGAGAAACCCTGCCCTGATGAAAAATGAGGAAAGGTTCCACAGCCATCAATGCCTGTAACTCTGACTCTTCTTGCTGAAGTTATTGCTAGGAGCAGAGCAGTTTTTCATGACAAGAATTTTAGATCAGCTGTGCTGGCTGGTTCAAATGGAGGCAGTGTTAGTTTTTCTACAACAAAATTGAGGTCCCAAGTAGGAACTGGTGCTCTCCTAGGGGGTCTTATATTCTTTGCCCCTCTGAGGTACTGTCATAGTAGAGGATGTGAAAAAGTAGGAGGATCCGTATTGTAATGAGCTGAAATGGCAGAGGCATGGATTTTAATAGATGAAAAGGATAGGCCTTTTGCCCAACATCTCAGTCAGGTATTGCAAAATCTGAGGTATATTAGGGACCAGTGGGTTGAGCCCTTGTGCCTGGTTCCAAGCACATAATCTCTTACATTTTTCTGCATACGATTTCCTAGTGCTGGGTCTCCTGGCTTCCAAAATTACATCCATAACAGCTTTAGAGAGAGGTGCAGTCTGAGTGGCTACATTATCTGCCATACTGCCAGGTTTAAGGTTCTGAGCTGACTGTGCAGAATCTGATTGTTTTGCTGTGTCAGAAGATGAGGGATTTGAGGTAGAGGCCAAGGTGGGCCTTGGGACAAAGTCTTTAGGATTGGGTACCAGTGCTGGCGTGGCCAGTCTGGTGCAATCAGGATCATTTTTGGCCTCGCTTGTCTGACTTTTAGAGCAACCTTGGTGAGAAGAGGCATCGGAGGGAAGGCATAGACTGTCAGGTTTTTCCAGCTGAATGATAGAGCACCCAATTTCCATGCTTGAGAGTGATAAGTCCTTGTGCAAAATTTCTGTATTTGGCAGTTGTGAGGGGAGGCAAAAAGATCTATGTCTGGGCGTCCCCATTCCCTTGTTATCATGTTGAACACTTGTGGATTAAGCTTCCATTCATGAGGATCTATGAGATTTCTGCTTAGTTCGTCTGCCAGTGTATTTTCTGTTCCTAGCAGGAATTGTGATTGCAGATGTACCTGGTAGGTCAGTGCTGTGTTCCACAAAGTCATGGCTTGTCTGCATAGAGGGTAGGAATGTGTGCCCCCTTGCTTGTTTATGTACCACATAACTGTGGTATTGTCCGTCTTTATTAATAGTTGTCCTGGATGTATTAGGTCCTTGAAGGCTGACAGGGCATTCTGTACAGCTAGCATCTCTTTTTGATTGATGTGAAGATGCATTTGTTCCTTGGGCCACGTGCCCTGAATACATTTTCCTGCCATATGTGCTCCCCAGGCATAATCCGATGCATCCATTGTTATTGTCTGTCTGGCTGTAGGTAAGGTGAAAGGCTGTCCCTTGTTGTGGTGACAGGCCTGGGACCACCATTGAAACTCCTGTTGTAGGCAGGGAATCAAGGTTATGATTGTCTCTAGGCTGTGACAATGCTGAGTCCAAACACTTTTTAGATACCATTGTAGTTTCCTCATACGCAGTTTTACATATGGAATTAGTAGAATGCAAGATGCCATGAAACCCAGGGCCTGCAGAATTTTTCTTGCAGGGAGATGGGTTGTTGTTGCCATCATTTGAAAGTAATGAGTCAGTTGCCTTTGTTTGTCTGGCATGAGATAAGCCATCTGGGCAGTTGTATTTAAGCTTGCACCCAGGAATATTCTCTCAAGAGGGCACTAGTTTTGGTTTCTTTTTGTTTACTGTGTACCCTAGGCAAATTAGCAATCTTTTTACAAATGCCAGGTGCTTTAGAAGAATGTCCTTGCTCTCTGCTTGAATAAGGTAGTCGTCCAAGTAGGGATATATCTGAATTCCTTTTTGTCTGCAAAATGCAATTACTGGTGCCAGGCATTTTGTGAAGACCCAGGGTGCAGTAGATAAGCCAAAGGGCAGGGCTGAGAATTGGTAATCCATTGTGCCTGCTATAAATCTGAGGTATCTTCTGCACGATTGTCTGATTGGGACGTGCAGGTATGCCTCCTTGAGATCCAAAGTAACTAGCCAAGCCTCCTTGCCCAGCATGGGCACAAGTTGTTGTAGTGTTAACATTTTTAATTTTGGAACATCCAGGAAAGTATTTAGGATTGACAGATCCAGTATTGGTCGCCAGGCTTTGTCTTTTCTGGGTACTAAGAAAGGTCGTGAGTAAAATCCTTGGCCCTGTTCTTCTTGTGGAACTTTTTGAATAGCTCCCATATCCATAAGAGCAGCAATCTGTTTTTATGCCTCTGCCCATTGGTGTTGTGGCAGGTTTGGCATAGCTTTTGGTTTTGGAAGCATGTGGAAGTGGAACCTGTACCCCTGAGAAACTATATTCAGCACCCATTGGTCTTGGGTGATCATGTGCCAATTTTTTGAGAAAAGTGCTAGCTTTCCCCCTAGGGGTACTGTCAACTGGTAAGAGCTCGGCATTTGCAGAGGGAAGTCATTGTGACTGTTTCCTACAAGGTTGTGATTTGTCTTCTCCTCTTTTGGGGGCTGAAGCACCCCATTGTTTAGGTCTGTAGGAGCCTTGGAGCTGCGATCTGCCTCTTGGGCATCTGTATCTGCCTCTTTGTGGCCTGTCTGACACTGGAAAGGACCAAGTTTTTGAAGGCCAGTTTCTGCTAAATCTAGGTGGCTGAACCTGTAAGAAATATTTCGCAGTTTGCATCGACTTTGCTTTATCCTCCATTTTCTTTAACACCTCTTCTGCCTTAACACCAAACAAAGTATCAAGCTGTAGTGGAGCATCCAAAAATTTTACTTTAACATGGTCAGGTAAACGTTGTTCTTTCAACCAAGCATTTCTTCGAATAACTGAGCCTGTGACTGCAGCTCTACAAGAAGCCTCTAATGAATCAAAACCACATTGCAGAGTATGCTTTCCCACTTGTTCAACTACATGCAATAAATCCTGCATTTCTTTACTGTCAGGACTTTCTGTATTTGTAACCATTTTCTGCTTTAACAATGACATGAGATACTGTTGATATTTAAGCATGTGAAACTGACAGTTTAAAGCTCTTACAGCTAAAGTAGCAGAAGTGTAAACTTTTTTCCCCCATCTTTCCAGAGCTCTGGAATCCCTATCTGAGGGGACAGGATTTTTAACAGTGGAAGCTTTAACCCCTTTAGGACCCTGAGAAATTGTTTCTGGGTCTGCAGCGGGGTTTTTGTAAAGATATCATGCACAGGGGGGATAGCCAGGGGCCTGTGCTGAGGCAATAAAAGGAAATCTCTGAGCCTTTTCTTGGATTCTGAGTAATCCTGGCTCTCCCAATGGAAATGCTTCCTCATGGTGTGCAGGGTTTCCCCAAAAGAGTAATCCTCAGGCAGTGAGGCTGAAGGAATGGACTCTTCAGCATCAGAGTCCTCATAGGGAGGGAGAGAATAGCCCTGGTCAGAAGAAGAATCAGAGGAAATGGAAACCTGATCAGAGGAATCATAATCACTGTCTTGCCTAGGCCTTTTGTCAGGAGGGGGATGGGAGCCCCTGATTAAAGTAATAAGGTCTTCGGCTATTTTAAGCATCTGTTTCTTTGGCATGGATGACTGCTCTGGAGAATGCTGCACTTGTTTCCTTGTCTTTAATGGTGTTTTTGACTTTGCCTTTGCTGCTGTAGTAGCTTTAATTGTAAGCTGTGAAGGTCTGAAAACACCCTCAGAAGCCGGTGTCTGCTCAGCGGCTCCGGACCCATCTGAGGGTATAGTTTCCATAGGCCCAATACCTTGAGTTTCCACAGGCCTCGGTGTCTCCATGTGGCTGTCGGTTACGGTCTGTGGCTCTGAGGTAGCGGGTGTTGGGGCTGCGAAAGTGCCTCACTGAGAACCAGCAACTGGCCTAGAAGAGGCTTCGTCATCAGTTTTGGACCTCGGATGCCTGTCTTTTTCTTTGTCTTTGTGTTTTTTATACATTCCGGTCGTCGGTTGTTCTGACGGCATTATGTAATTAAATGTTAGTCCAAAATAATGTAAAGCAAAATCAAACAGACATTTAATAGTGCGTTTATTGAATCTAGCACAAAACCGACAACTAGTAATGTCGTGGTCAGGGCCTAGGGCAAGGAATGCAGTAAGAGTGAAAGTCCTTATGAGGTATTTGCTTCCCACAAGAAATACAATTATTACTTTTACTGACATCGGTCTGGAGCAAGAAAAAGTTTCCCCAATGGGGTACTTAGCTTTATTGAAGACTTCAGTTCTGAAATTCAATTCTGAAAATCTCAGGAGTTGGCTGACCGGCACTTGCGAACTGCTTTTGTTTCGGGCACCGCGGGGCAAGAAAGACTGAAGAAAATGGCGTTGGTTGCAACTTTTATACCCCTGGCGCACTGACGTCAGGAAAGAGGCGACAGCAACTGACACTGGACCAAGACTTTGGAACTCGGGCCAACTGCGGGTCGCCTGCCAGCAGGATAACCCAAGTGTAATGACTGCAACAGTGAAACACGATGAACATCTACAGTGGCAAAGCCTGCTCTGGATTTAGAGTAAAGAGGTAAGCGGTAGTGCTTAGTAAAAGTGTGCACTGAAGTCCAAGTTGCAGCCTCCAAAATATCCTTGGTTGGTACTCTTCTGAGGAAGGCTGCTGAGGTGGCTGCTGCCCTGGTAGAATGTGGTCTAATACCCTTAGGCACTGATTTGCCATGTTGTGAATAGCAGAAACGAATGCAGTGTTCTATCCATTCTGAAATAGTCTGCTTTGAGATAGCCTTTCCTTGTGATCCTGCAGCATATGCCACTAGAAGTTGCTCAGTCTTTCTGAAAGCTTTAGTTTTGTCCAAGTAGAAGCGTAGCGGTCTGTGTATGTCCAAGGAATGCAGAAGTCTCTCCCCTTTATTCTGTGGGTTTGGGTAAAAGGTAGGCAAATGAATGGTTTGGTTAAGAGCCACACTGGACACTACCTTAGGCATAAATGTTGGGTTTGTCCTTAGAGAAACGCTGTCCGGATGGAAGATAATAAAAGGTTCCACAGTCATTAATGCCTGCAACTCTGAGACTCTTCTTGCTGAAGTTATTGCTAGGAGCAGAGTTGTTTTCCATGATAAGAATTTGATCTCAGCTCTATTGGCTGGCTCAAAAGGAGGCAGTGTGAGTTTTTCCAATACAAAATTGAGGTTCCATGCAGGTACTGGTGCTCTCCTTGGAGGTCTTATGTTTTTGGCCCCCCTGAGGAACTGCCCAAGCAATGGATGTGAAAAAATAGGTGGGTCTGTATTGTAATGAGCTGAAATGGCAGAGGCATGAATCTTAACTGATGAGAAGGATAGGCCTTTGTCCAGCATCTCAGTTAGATATTGTAAAATCTGAGGAATATTTGGAACAAGCGTGTCAATTCCTTGTGCCTGGTTCCAAGCACAGAATCTCTTCCATTTTTCTGCATAAGATTTTCTGGTGCTGGGCCTTCTGGCCTCCAAAATAACATCCATAACCGCTTTAGAGAGAGGTGTATTCTGAATGGTTACACTATCCACCATGCAGTTAGATTTAGGGTTCTGAGTTGGTTGTGCAGGATCTGATTGTTTTGTTGGGTCAGTAAATGAAAAATTTGAGGCAATGTTCAGGCTGGGCCTTGAGACAAGCTCCTTAGGATTGGGTACCAGTGTTGGTGTGGCCAATCCGGGGCAATCAGTATCATTTGTGGCTTCTCCTGTCTGACCTTTATGAGTACCTTGGGGAGGAGAGGCAGTGGAGGAAAGGCATATACTGTAAGGTTGTTCCAGCTGAATGACAAGGCATCCACTTTCCATGCTTGTTTGTGATAAGTCCTTGCACAGAATCTCTGAAGTTGGCAGTTGTGAGGGGAGGCAAAAAGATCTATGTTTGGGCATCCCCATTTCCTTATCATACTGAAGATTTGTGGATCTAGTTTCCACTTGTGAGGATCCATGAGGTTTTTGCTTAGTTCGTCTGCCAGAGCATTTGTTTTTCTTGGCAGGAATTGTGCTTGCAGGTGTACTTGGTAAGTCAATGCTGTGTTCCACAAAATCATGGCTTGTCTGCAGAGGGGGTAGGAATGTGTGCCCCCCCTGCTTATGTACCACATAACTGTGGTATTGTCCATCTTTATCAGCAGCTGTCCTGGATGAGGTAGGTCCTTGAAGGCTGTCAGGTCATTTTGTACAGCTAGCATCTCTTTTTGATTGATGTGAAGATGCCTTTGGCTTGGGGGCCATGTGCCCTGAATACATTTTCCTGCCATGTGGGCCCCCCAGGCATAATCTGATGCATCTGTTGTTAGTGTTTGCCTGGCTGTGGGTAAAGTGAATGGCTGTCCCTTGTTGTGGTGAAAGGCCTGTGCCCACCATCGAAACTCCTGTTGCAGGCAGGGAATGAGCGAAATTAATGATTCCAGGCTGTGGCAATGTTGAGTCCACACACTTTTTAGATACCATTGTAGTTTCCTCATATGCAGTCTTGCATATGGAATTAGCAGAATGCAGTAGGCCATGTAGCCCACAGCCTGCAGAATTTTTCTTGCAGATAACTGGGTCTTTGTTGCCATGCTTTCGAAGTAAGAAGTCAGTTGCCTTTGTTTGTCTGGCATGAGATAAGCCACCTGGGCAGTTGTATTTAAGCTTGAATATTACCTCTTGAGAGGGTACTAGTTTTGATTTCTTTTCGTTTACTGTGTACCCCAGGCAAATTAGTAATCTTTTTACAAATGCCAGATGCTTTAGTTGAATGTCTTTGTTCTCTGCTTGAATAAGGCAGTCGTCCAAGAAGGGATATATTTGAATTCCTCTTTGTCTTCAAAATGCAATTACTGGTGTCAGGCATTTTGTGAAGAACCTGGGCGCAGTAGATAAGCCAAAGGGCAGTGCAGAGAATTGGTAGTGCATTGAACCAGCTATGAATCTGAGGTATCTTCTGCAAGATTGTCTGATTGGGACATGCAGGTATGCCTCTTTGAGGTCCAAAGTTACAAGCCAAGCCTTCTTGCCCAGCATGGGCAGAAGCTGCTGCAGAGTCAACATTTTGAATTTCGGAATGTCCAGAAAAGTATTTAGAATAGATAGGTCCAGGACTGGTCTCAATGCTTTGTCCTTTCTTGGTACTAAGAAAAGACTTGAGTAAAATCCTTGTCCCTGCTCTTGTTGTGGCACTGGCTGAATAGCCCTCATGTCCATGAGAGATGAAACTTGTTTTTGTGCCTCTGCCCATTGATTATGTGGCAGGTCTGGCATACCTTTTGCCTTTGGAAGGGTGTGAAAGTGGAACCTGTAGCCCTGAGAGACTACATTTAAGACCCATTTGTCCTGGGTGATCATGTGCCAATTTTGTGA
Organism: Protopterus annectens; assembly: GCF_019279795.1. Taxonomy (NCBI): domain Eukaryota; kingdom Metazoa; phylum Chordata; order Ceratodontiformes; family Protopteridae; genus Protopterus; species Protopterus annectens. The sequence goes on along the minus strand of NC_056731.1, from coordinate 1,891,631,584 downwards.
AAAAAGTGCTAGCTTTCCCCCTAAGGGTGCTGCCAAAAGATAAATGCTTGGCATTGGCAGAGGGAAGTCATTGGGACTGTTTCCTATATGGCTGTGATTTGTCTTCTCCACTTTTGGAGGTAGAAGCACCCCATTGTTTGGGCCTGTATGAGCCCCGGGGCTTTTGTCTGCCTCTCGGGCGTCTGTATCTGCCTCTTTGTGGCCTGTCTGACACGGGAAAGGACCAATTCTTAGAAGGCCAGTTCCTGCTAAATCTGGGTGGCTGTACCTGCAAGAAATTCTTTACTGTCTGCATAGATTTAGCTTTATCCTCTATTTTCTTCAACACCTCCTCTGCCTTAACACCAAAGTATCATGCTGTAATAGAGCATCCAATAATTTTGCTTTAACATGATCAGGCAGAGTCTGTTCCTTTAACCAAGCCTACCTTCTAATGACAGAACCTGTTACAGTGGCCCTGCAAGAGGCCTCCAGTGAATCATAACCACATTGCAAAGTATGTTTTCCCACTTGTTCAGCTGCATGCAATAAATCCTGCATTTCCTTGTTTTCAGAACAATCAGAATTTGTCAACATTTTCTGTTTTAGCAGAGACATTAAGTATTGCTGATATTTAAGCATATGAAACTGACAATTTAAAGCCCTTACAGCCAAGGTAGCAGAAGTGTAAATTTCCCCCCCCCCCCATCTGTCCAGTGCCCTAGAATCTCTATCTGAGGGGACAGGGTTTTTTGCAGTGGCAGCCTTGACCCCTTTGGGACCCTGAGAAATAGTTTCTGGGTCAGCAGCAGGGTTTTTATATAGAAATTTATGAGAATCTGGAACCCTGTAGTATCTGTCTGGCTTAACAGGTACAGGAGGTAGAGTCGGGAGACAGGCCGGACTCTGAAAATACATCATCTACAATGTCTAGAACAGGTGGAATAGCAAGGTCTGTGCTGAGGTAGTAAAAGAAAGTCTCTGAGCCTTTTCTTAAAATCTGAGTAATCTTGGCTCTCCCAGTGGAAATGCTCCTTCATGGTATGCAGGGTTTCCCCAAAGGAGTAATCCTCAGGAGGAGAAGCTGAAGGGATAGATTCTTCAGCATCAGAATCCTCATAGGGAGAAATAGAGTATCCCTGTTCTGAAGAGGAGTCAGAGGAAAGGGAAACCTGATCAGAGGAATCATATTCAGTGTCTTGCCTAGGCCTCTTATCAGGAGGGGGATGAAAACGCCTGATCAAAGTAATTAGGTCTTCGGCCATTTTGAGCATCTGTTTCTTAGGCATGGAAGTCTGTCCTGGAGAATGCTGTACTTGTTTCCTTGTCTTTAAAACTGTTTTAGTCTTTGTCTTGGATGCTGAAGTTGGCTTGATATAAAGCTGTGTAGGTCTGAAAACACCCTCAGAAGCCGATGCCTGCTCAGCGGCTCCGGACCCATCAGAGGAATTAGTTTCTGAAGGCCCAATACCTTGGGTATCCAGAGGCCTAGTAGTCTCCACGTGGGTGTTGGAGGCGGCCTGTGGCTCTGAGGTAGCAGGTGTCAGGGGCTGCGAAAGCACCTCACTGAGAACCGGCAAACCGGCGACTGGCCTAGAAGAGGCTTCATCGGTTTTGGACCTCGGATGCCTGTCCTTTTCTTTTTCCTTGTGCTTTTTACTAACTCTGGTCGTTGGCTGTTCCGACGGCATTATATAGTTAAACCTTCGGCCAAAGTAATGAAAAGCAAAATCATACCGACGCTTAATAGTGCGTTGGTTAAATCTAGCACAAAACCAACAACTAGCAACGTCGCGGTCAGGGCCTAGGCAAGGAATACAGTAAGAATGAAAATCCTTATGAGGTATTTGCTTCCCAGAAGAAATACAATTGTTAACTTTTTCTGACATCGGTCTGGAGCAAGAAAAAAGTTTCCCCAATGGTGTACTTAGCTTTATAGAAGACTACGGATCTGAAATTCAATTTCGAAAATCTCAGGAGTCGGCCGACTGGCACTTACGAACTGCTTTTGCTTCGGGCACCACGCGGCAAGAAAGACTGGAGAAAATGGCGTCAGCTGCATCTTTTATACCCTGGCGCACTGACGTCATGGAAGAGGTGACAGCAACTGACACCGGACCAGGACTTTGGAATTCAAGCCGACTGCGGGTAGCCTGCCAGCAGGATAACCCAAGTATAATGACTGCAACAGTGAAACACAATGAACATCCCTCCATAATGTCCTTAGCTAGTCTCTTCAAATGTTGGTTCTCTAAGTAGAGGCTCAAAGCTGAAAGTTTCGCACAAGAGAAAGGTTTGCCAAATAGCACAGGAACGATGGTCATGATTTGGGCCTAGACAAAACAGACAATGATTGTGGCTGCCCTTATGTGGAATTTGCCTTCCCCCACCTATACCTGCCCTTCCTGGAAGATATGAATTAAACAAAAAAGGCAGTAGCAATAAAAAATTAAAACCCCAACAGAGCACTTATCTGAAAGCTGGAAGCAGCAAATGGAAACAGGCAGCAGACTGATGTACAAGTCAAGTGTTCTGAATGGTGGCAGAGAAGTTCTAAGGATTGTATGCGTGGACATCCTTTTATAGCTGATGTTGAACAAGCCATACATGTGACATCCCATGTACCTGAAATAGCTAAAGGCTGTTTTATATGCTGGTCGGATGTCGGGTCACATGGAACAGAGGATCTCACACATGTTAAGAATAATGCAACATTAGAACAGAAGGACATACTTTAACTATGTGGATGAACTGATAAAACTGCAAAATTTAGAGGGTGGAAGTGAAAAGAGGCCGGCTGAGTAATAGTCTTCTCAAAAAATGTTAGCGTTAGAGCTCACAGGGACAATTGGATATTGCCCGATATACAAGAGAAACTGGAAGTAACAAGACTATGGATTTTATGAAAGCACAAATAAGTAACTGGACCAGTGTTCCACATTAGGATTTATGAATTGAAAAGGCACACAGAGCATTCTCTAAACCTAGCTATGAGGAAGCTGCCAAGCCCTATATTAGTAAAGATGGAATCTTAGTAGCACAATAAGAGGTGACCCTGACAAAACTGTGGCAGAAAGGAACAGTATTAAAAATTGGAAATAGTGGAGTGTTTGTGCAAAAATTATTATTCACTGTACACCAGACAGAAAAGAAGCAAATTTATCAAAGCAGTCAGGGAATGTTAAGAGGCAACTGTATGATTCAAGTTGGGTAAGCGGCATCTTCAAAGACAGAATCAAGAGTACTATTGGACTTGTACAAGGGTCTGGTGTTGGGAGAAGGAAATGATCAGGAAGAAGCCCAGCAACATTGAAATTCGTGAATAAATGTGAGGCTATAAAGCATCAATCACATTTGCAAAATATGACTTTGCAAGCAAAAGTGGATAAGTAAGATTGGAATTTTGTTGACTTTGTTCTGTGGGTGGACTGTAAAGTATATACCCACTTAATGCTATTACTGCAGGACACTGAAGGAAGAAAAGTAAGTGCAAGTAAAATGATTGATTATTTTTAATATTTGTACAAAACATTTCATGATATAAACTGCATGTTATATTGTAAAGCAGTTTTCTATACAATCAGGGTATGTGACTGTTGTATATTTTAAGGATAGTAAAGTAAATGAGTATTTTTTCTTTGTTTTAAGAAATATAGGCTTTGCACTATAAACAGAAAAGAAAAGCTGGATGGAAGCAGATTTAAGTTACTATAATGCTGTGATCTTGGAAGATGAAGTAAGGGTGGAGTGTAAAAGTGTAATGATTATATGTAGAATTTAGACATTTTTTTTAAAAGAGTGCATGTCTACATTAATGTCCAGGGGTTAAGCCACAAACAAGTTTTTTTTTTTCCTGTAAGCAAATGGGCTTGAAATTAAGATAAAATGGTGAACAATATGAAAAATGCCAAATTTCTTGCATCTGCAAGGATATTGGCTTGCTTTCCTCCCATTAATTAAAGAAGTCTGCAGCTGATGACAGTTGGCTAGGGGAATTCTATATAATGTGTTGTGAGTGAATTTGCAACATTTCCTTCTGCATCTGCAAAGTTGTTAACTAGTTTTCTCATTGTTGACTACTTTAATATGGAGACAAACTGTCTACAGGTGTAAGCAATTAATCTTTTTCTTTAACACTTATTAAATTATCATTTAAGACACATGTACATATACATTAATGGAAAAAAAATTAATTGCTTGCAAATAATCCACAAAAAAAAAAAAAACACATTAAAATTTTGTCCATTTACATAAATTATACATTATTTTTCTTTCTTTTCAACAACTTTTTTTTTAATTTTGAGAAAATGAAAATTAGTGCAAATCAAAAATATAAAACAAAATTAGAGATTTTGCTTTAGGACATTAAGGGGGTAAAACAATAATTGCTCATCATCTGAATGAGTACGAACAAACAGTTATCCATTTACTATTTGAATATGTACAATTAGACATTTATGAGTCGAGCATGAGATGGAACTGACCTCAGCTGAAAAAGGTGAATTATAATTAAGTATTGTTCAGACTTTACAAATGGTGATGGGGGATTAGAAAAAGAAACAAAGTCAGTTTTAGATGCTGTTAAATTGTACATATGCAACTATAGGTTCTAGCCTTGTAGGCCAGGGGATCCCTGAACAGCCTAGCCCAGATTCCCTGTTGCTCCAAAGCAAGGTCTGGTTAAGTGACTTGCTCAATGGTCACAGGATAGACAAATGAGAGCTGAAGATGTCAAACCTTGCACCACAGAGGAACTACAGCTCACAGCCTTAAACCTCAATGTCAACTGCCAGACAAAACAATAGGCTCCTGCAGGAGATGATTAGATGACTTTACTTACATAAAGCTTATTTAAGCATTACACACTTACTTTACGTATCATATATAAAAAAAAAAGTTGTTTGACATAGCTTCCTCTGATAAGATATCTTATGCTATGATGTGTTCTTTTCTATACTATGCACTTCTATAGCATGTTTTTGTCCCTAGTCCCTCCACCCCCAGGAATAAGTCCACATCACCATCAGTCCACTTGGTCACAATGACCCCCATCTATCCAAGAACACATGGAGAGGGAAGTGACTGCCAGGAAATGTGACAGTAAGCAAGCAGCATGCAGGAGATTTTAACTGTTTCTGACCCCCCACCCCAGTTGGTCATAAAATGTGGTGCAGAGCGTGTTGGACCTCTGCAAGCTTGTATTTCTGCATAGCAACACCCCAGCTATAGAATATGCAGTCCTTTGCAAGATCATGCAGTGCAAAAACTGCATTCCTGAGCCTCCCTTAAGTGGAACTCCACCAACACCCTCCCCCCAGGATGTGCAAGTCAGCACCAAGCCATCATTTTCATCTCTCCTCAAGCACTGGGGTCAATAACTGAACTAGGGTTGTCTAGGGAGTAGTAAGGGTGAAAACACACTTGTGGTGCCTGCTACAACTATGCATATGTTTTACTGATGTATAAAAATACTATTACTTTTGATAATTGCCACAAGAAATTTAGCATCCATTAAGCTACTACCACAACAAGCAAATGGAGGCTTGGGTTAACATTTCTTCCAAAGGACAAAACTCTGAGTATAGCATCCAAAATGAACTTTGAAAACAATACTCCTGGTGCAGAATCCACAAATTTCTGATCTACCAAGCATCAAAGATGAGTCTGTAACTTGCTGAGTCACTGACTATAAGAGCAAAAAGCTTAACCCATGAGACTAGAAGCTGGAGAAAAAAAATAAGGAGACTCTCGTGATGTGCACTGGGCTCACTTTAGCTCATTATTGGAAAACTGTTGTCTCTTTGGTTGGGAGTAAATAATTACCTTTATCCTTGCTGTCCTAATACTAGGCTCCCTAAATCAATTTAATTTACTGTAATATTCTTATAAGTACTACAAAGTTATTCTGTGATGCTGACAAACTGCACATTTTCCAGCAAGTGTTACAAGAATATAGTTGAAAATATTTAGATTGAAGCCTTACTTGCCAAAGGTGCCTGAAATTCTAAAAACTTCAAAACATAGTTTTATTTCTACAACAGTACAGCACAAAGTGAAAGCAACATCACACCAACTAATCTGTAACATCTGAGAGTAAGCAAAGCTTGCCACGAAAGCACGTCTACTTCTGGAAGGCACTCCTTGTCCCACTTGCTTTACTACATTTCCAGCTAAGGTAGCATATAAAGTGTACAGAAGGGTCATTGTGTGTGCATGTAAGGGAGAGCATACCCCTGCATACTTGCACATTATTCATTCAGTTTTGACATGCACTCCATCAATGCAATCATGTACATTCTTTCTGTACTTGAAATATCAGCAAAGTACAGTGAACCAGCCAGTCATGTGGCTTATTAGTACAGATTGTTTGAACAAGATGCCTTTAAAAGTGATTGTAATGCATACATTTTAGTCATTTGTGATTTTGCTCAGAATAAGCATCTTAGCGAGTGTATAGACATAAAAACGTACACATTTTTCCTTTAAAATAAAAGTTCAGAGCAGAAAAGACAAGGTCAAGACCCTAAACTAGATGCATTTCACATCAATGAATTTAATTCCTTTTGTCCCAGTAGTCCAAAAACAGCTAATTCCCATATGTTGACTTTCTCTACTACAGTCTTGATATTGTAGGCCCAAGTAGTACTCCGCCTTTAGAATAGGTTAAATTACTCTACTGGTATTACCATGTTGGCTCACATGGTGCCATGATTGTGGCTGGAGGCTGTCAATTAGTTTTGTTTTGCCAACATCCCTGTGGCCTCATGTATAGTGCACCCAGGTAATGCTATCTTAAGTGCACTCCCTCTTGTACACACAAAAAAGTGAAAGGTGCTATCAGAGGCAGCAGAAATGCCTTCAATAACCACTTAGTGCATTCCAGCCTCTGAAGTGACACAGCAACTTGTAGTCTTGCTGCTGCTGCTACTACTATTACATTTTACCACCACCTGAAGGCCCACCAGTGCTAGAGCTCCTATTTAAACATTACTCACTGGACTAAGAACAAAGTCACTATGCCACTAAGCTAGCTAAACTATGTATCAGGCTATATACATTGCCCCTGCTTTCTGTTAAGTTTTCTTCAGTTGACTCTTGACACTGCACACAGATAACTTCAGAAACAGATACAGTTTTAAAAATAAAACTTTTATTATAAAAGAATCATCAAAATGTATGATACAATGTAGAGGTAAACTTCAATATTGCCTTTACAGGTATTTATACAAGAAATACAGGCCATTTATTTTTACAACACAGTACTGATGGTGCTTAAATCTGTACAAGATGGGAAACATTATTTTAAATAATCCAGACTCTGCATGTCTCTGTCCTTACACTGAATTCTCTAGTCTGGACTTCAAAGGAACACAAGCACCTCAAATTGTGAGGCAAAACAAGCTCACTTGCTTACATACATACATACACACACACACACACACACACACACACGCACACACACACACACTCAAATGCGTCCTCCACTTTATCCTGTAGCACAAATTGTAACCTAACAGTAGGAAACAACAAAAACTGTGCTAGAATTACTTTAAAAGTGCTTTATAGTTCGGTGTTCTTAAGTTAACCTTGGATATTATAATGCTCTCCACATCTGCTTTGGGAAAATAAGCAACCATCTGTTATGACATCAATTCTCCACCTGAACAGATTTAAGTGCTATATTGTTAATTGTTGCTTTATACTAATGATCAATCAAGTAATTTAATTTTGTAACACCCCAAATGTAACTGCTATCTTCAGACCAAGAACAAGTATACTTAAAGTTATAAATGTACTGAATGTCTAGTTATGGAACTTTAAAATAACTTTCCTGCTATGCACATATAAAACAGATCAGTACTTTTCATTACTTGGCGTAAAATAAATGTGTTTAAAACAGACGACCAAATGAAGAATACATTTGTAACTTATTCCTCATTTACTAGTAAATACTGGAGAATGTCTCTGTTACTTTAAATATGGCAATTGTATAAACCATCCTCAACTGATAAAATTTTAAAAGAATGACAAGACCATGGCAAAATAACATTTGCTCAAACTATTTCAGAACTCCAAAAATGTAAGATTTTTGAAAGTAACTCTTACTCACCAGTCCATTGTTTAGACATATACACACACATGCAGGACATAGGTTTAAATTCATAGTGGTACAACAGTTGCAAAAAGATGTGCAAGGAAGAATATTAGATGTGCATCTAGATATTATGGAATTACAATGGCAACTGTTTTTAAACACTTCTCATTACCCTGGAATAAATGAACTGATTACTATTTTGAGTATTTTAAAGTTGTGTAATATATTGGGGTAAATGAGGGACAAATATATTAATGTTGGTAAACCAACATTATTTTTTTTTAGGAAAAATAATGAAGTTTTCATGTTTAAGTTTTAAATTATAAATTGTGAATGTTATTGTCTGTTTTAAATGCATTTTTTAACAATTAGTGATTTAATGTAAGTGTTTAATTAGGGTGGAGTATAAACAGAGCTGGGTGTTTGTATTTTACATTGTTCTGAGGAAGTCTCTCTAGTGGGGAAGAAAGTGCTCAACATGATCTGAAATCAATTGTGGTTTCTAAGGTGACTGTCCTGTCCTTACTGGTTTTTGGATTACTTGGTTTATTTTCTCTTTGTGGAAGATCGCAACACAGTGAGAGTTCTAGTTGTCCTGAAGTAGGGCTATTAAAATACTAAAAAAAAAGGGGTGGTGGTTTTAAAAGGCTGTAACACACTTAGTGCTACCTCATATATAGTGGTCAAAAGCAAAAAAGCATCTCTAATCAACCTACAGCTTTAAAAGTTAAGGCATTTCATGCTGCAATGCAAATAGTCTTGTTTTCTAAAGCTGACCGTTGATTTCTGGGGCAGTTCTCTACTGCCTTGAGTATGGCAGCACAAGATTTATACAAGTAAACTTCACTGCAGGATCAAAGGAACTGCATGCCCACTGAGTCTCAAAGATCATTTGTCTTGTCAATAATTTACTTTCAGCCTGTAACCCCTCTCCCTCAAGATTGGCAAAGCAGGTCAATTCACAGATAAACTTATGGGTACACATCCAATCATCCAGGTTTAATATGAAGAATAAACGCATGCCACTTAACTTGCAGGGGAAGCCTGCCAAAAAGATGAGGCAGACATTGGGTGGCAAGTCTGCCCCTCCATTGCATTTTATTTATATACTAGCAGAGATTTAAATCCTTAACTCTGGTATTAGTGGAGTTACTGGTCTCGACAACATGCGAAAGATCAAAGGAAGACAGGGCCCCTAGTGGTGTGAATTGCAAAATAACAAGGTTATTTCTGCACTCCCCCCATTCCAGAATGCAATCACTGTGCCCCGTGTAAATATAAATATTTACCACTTACAACATAATACATTTTTATCAGATAAAGAGTAAGCCCATGCTTGGTAACTTAATAGTATTAACATTGTAGGCATCAGAAACACAAAGCAAACCATATTTTTTCTAGGCTGCTAAGTACCCCCTCCAAAATACACTCCACAATTCCACCCTGCAAATCTTCACTTATGTATAACAAAGCTCGGGTACATTTCTTAAATGGCTCCAAACTGCCATCTTGAATTTTTAATTAAAGTGCTGCAGCTCTGTCAGTTTCTACTCTTTTGTAGTAGTCATTTAATGTTTCTTCCATACATTTATTGTTGATTAGTAAATGTTCCCATCAGGAAATATTTCTTCCCTACTTTGGTCATAGTCCATCTTAAATGAAGTTCCTGTTTTCTTGCTTAAAGTGATCTCTTGTTTCTTGGTGAGCTACAGTTAGCCTGTGGTTGAACTGACTGCATCTCTGTAAAAGTTTACATTACTTACAGTAAATTTAAAAGCCACTGCCATTTTCTCAAAAAGGTGCATGTATCACGTGTGTGCTTGCATCAAGTAGAGTATGTACAGTTTTTTCAACTTGTATTGGAGTTCTGTTGTACTGTAGATGGGATAGCCTTACTTAAGAATAGAACAAGTATTTCAATGTATAGCTATGGAAAGAAAATTCATCCCTATGAGATCTGGGGAAAAATATCTTTGGCCATGAGAGGAGGAGGATGCAGCTGCTTCCCTTATCCCAAGTTGTTGGGGCATCCATGGCCAAGTCCAGAGTAATCTCAGGACTACAGACTGCATCTACACTTCTCCTCAGGCACCAGATGGGATCCACAAAGAATCCATTAATTCTATGACAAGACAACAAAATCTGATACAGGGCATGAACACCTTTAAACAAACAGGAGAAAATGACACAAACATTTCTCAGTTCTACTTTACTGACCCAGCAGGCTGGTGATAGGACTAAGATCCCCCAAGAAATGGAAAGTGCACCCCCCCGTACATACAGTCCCAACTTAGTCAACATCATCTCCACTGAGGATAGAGGACTTCTTTAACAGCCATCTCTGGAAGCAAAGAAAACTTTAGAAATGAAAAATGATCCCCTCCCAAGCAAAGACAAGGGAGGATACATCAAATGACTCCATGACCAAGAAGGTCAGCAGTCAAGAACATAAGGGGAACCTAAAGAGGTCCCTACCCCTTTCTCCACCAACCCGCATCTGTCAAATTACAGGGGGACTTAGAAAGGGACTCCACATTGTATTGTACTGGAACTCCACCTAACCTGGGCCTTAACCCAAGAGTAGCAGTGTGGTGTCCAAATGTGTAGAAGGCTCACTATAGCTATCTTAAGGACCACTACCAACCTGCAGCACATGAAAGCTACATCACTCCAAGGATGTGAAGCATTCAAGTCAGATGAACCAGTCTAGATCAAAAACAGCCCAATTATGCACTTACGAGCAGCCTGCTAAGCTTATGTGATCCTGATCTTCTGAAAAGAATGGGGTCACTGGCATGAGGAGATGAAGCACACTACCTAAAATGGACAGTGCTAAGTAGGAACTCAAAAAGATCTTGCAAAGGCCTACAACTGTGAACCCCCAAATAAGAAATCCCAGCAGGAAAACTCACTGCTGGCACCTCAATAAAGGGGATGTAGAGAGGATCATCTCCAATTAGTTTCAGTTACTTTGGTCAATATCTGTTAAGACTATAGAGAATAACAGACCTCAAGCAGCAATCACAGCCACTGAGGGAGATTATGCTGAGTGACCTGTACAGAACCACAATGAAGACATCCTGAAGCAAGAGATAATGCAGCCCAGAGATCCCACTGCCAACCCCCTAATGATGGGATTGAAAAAGCCTAAAATCCCTGAAACAGGAGAGGAAAAACGTGCTGAAATGGACAGGACACAGGAAGCATCAAAGTCCACAGGGAGAGAGGCCTTCCTCCCAAATGAAATTTGGCAACCCGCTGTCTTCTGGGTAGATGTGTGGAGGCTTACTTAACAACTTCACCATGTGATGGAACCAGTGCAGGAGGCAAGAGCAAGAAAGCAGCCAGAAGAGGAAGACACTAGAAGGTGCTATTCTTCATTTAACTCCTAACAGATGACTCTTCTTCTTTCGGCTTTTCCCGGTTAGGGGTCGCCACAGCGGATCACCTGTCTGCTCATGATTGGCAGTGGAGTTTTACAGCATCGAGATGCCAGCCCAACCTTCCACAGAAGGCACACACACGCTCACACCTACGGCCAATTTAGTGTGTCCAATCCACCTACAGCACGTCTTTGGGATGTGGGAGGAAACCGGAGCACCCGGAGGAAACCTACACGACCACAGGGAGGACATACAGACTCCGCACAGAAGGCACCCCAGCCGAGGATCGAACCGGAGAGCCACTTGCTGTGAGGTGGCAACGCTAACTACTGCACCACCGCGGTTGCCCTTCCTAACAGATGACTCTTCTAGTGGGATAATCCAGAAGACCCACATGGACCAACCCAGTTAAAGCCCATGCTACAAGCCACTGAGGAAAGACCAGCCAAAGACTCCCACCAAGGGTGACCAGTTAGTGAAGGCTGGTTAGCAAGGGCATTTAGCTCTGTGTTGGTTACATTCTGGGCCTCAGTCTTTTGAGACACCAAGAATGAAGATGGAGATAGAGCAGACCCCTTGACAAGGAGGGAGCCTGCCTATTTGTAGAAGACTATCATGTATAAGTAAGCCATCAGCAAAAGAACACCTAGCCTGCTGCCAATGAAAATACATGGCTTTAAACTCCTCCATTGGATGCAAATAAATATGGAGACATGCCAGCTACATAATTCATGAAGCCACACAGCAGAACCTGATGTCCTAGCCACCAAATCCAAGAGAGAGCAGACAATATGAGTGACCTGATCAGTCACAGCCAGGATAAAAGACAGGTAATCTCTATTCTACTACCTTGAGAGTTCCCAGTGAAGTCTTTGAAATGGATAGGAACCTGGCAGATGAGGGACAAAACTGAGAGCTCTCAGAATAAACAAGAGAGAGAAATACACCTTCAATCTTGTCCTAAACCTGCCTTTGAGCCACTCTGTCAGCCTAATGGGAGAAATGACTGATCTCTGTCTCTGCTGGAGGCCCACTGAGACTAAACAGAATTTAGCCTCAGTGTGCTTAAAGAAAACATTAAACATTTGTGAGATGACACAAGGTACCAGCTCTATTGGATGTCACAGCAGTAGAGTGATAGTACCTCCTGGCTTTTATGATAACCTCTTCAAAGTATGGGATACAGGGGAAGGACAATTACAGAGTCCGGTAATGACAAAGCCCAAGAACAATCTTAGGAAGCAGGACCATGGCAAGACCTCATATGCTACAGGGATTCCATAAAAAAGACATCACTTAAAGAACCCCAGGACTCAAGGACATTGTCCGTCTCAACCACAAAGACCTACCCAACTGCATGAGGAAGCCTACAAAGGAGGCAACCTTGAACCCTCTGACAGCTCTAAACCTAGGGCAATGCCTGCTTAAAACCTGCAGCAGATACTGAACCTAGGTCCATGAGGGGAGGAATGAACACACACACACACACACACACACACATACAAACACCTAGCTCTCACCAAGAGTCAAAAGGATGCCTGATCAGAAGCCTGGCAAGGCTCCCCACAGTGACTTCTGTTGACTCAAAACTGACCATTCAACTGGGATTGGAGGAAAATTCTGGGATATAAAGCTTCAGAGTCCAGTACTCCCTCTCCCATTTGCAACCAGGTGAAGCAAGGAGCTGCTCTCCGAGATCAGGCTGGATGAATGCTGTACTAAGCTGAAAAAAAGAAAATTTAGCACAAACACCTCAAAATGCAGCCCAAGGATGGGAGTTAATAGTGTATGCAATAAGAGGCCTCAAACCATATGCCACTATGAACAAGACTAGAATCAGTACCTTATTAACTTGGGGATATCCTTCTAAGTTTCCACATGCATCTGCAAAGCAAGGGAGGCTGATGAAGCTGCACATGTATCTCTTGGACATCTAGGTACTAACCAATCCTTTTGACTGAAATAACAGATGCAGAAACTCCAGCACACCCATCAGGTCTCAGTCCTATGATGAACTTCCTTTTTAAGTTTTCATCCATTAAGAAAATGCAAGGAATGTAAACTGGGAAAATGTTACTGCTGACTTCAAGATCTGGACTGTGTGAGCAGGAAAAAAAAGTCAGGTTTGGGGGTGGGGGGGGGTCACAAAATTTATGAACTCAAACGTTGATGTTGATGTCATGGTGTTCATCAACATGAGTTTAAAACTACAGAGTCTGAATTTAAAAAGGTGACTGCTGACAGATGGGAGATGATAAACACAACCAAAGCTCCAACCATCATCACTGATGACAGTAAGCAGATACTTTTTTTTTTAGAAAAATAAACTGATTTGAAAAAGGATGTCGGAAAGGTACGCTAAAGCTGCAAACATAGACGAGAATTAACTTCCAAAGTAAAAAAAAAAGAATTCTCTCCCAAGTACATCATACAGCTGAGAGGGCAAGTCTCAGATTCATTCCAGCCTAAATCTCATCAATAATGATCATCAAAGCTATGGCTCTCTTTTCAAGCCACTGATGCATTATGAGGGCAAAAATACATTTTCAAACTCTGAGGAAATAGGCAAAAATGATCAGACAAAGAATATTCTGAAGTCTCAGCTCGCAATGGTCATTTAGATGCAGTCAGGACATAAATATTAATGCTATGTTTCTCTACTCATTTAATATTAGGCTATAATAGCAGGTGTGTTTTCAATTTTTAGAACTTTTGTATCAGTAATATGTACACACATCTCAAATAAGGGCATTACAGCTCCTTGCATTGATTTACGACCGTTAACCCCTCAAGATCACTTACACTTTTACCTTTGGTACCTGCTGCCACTACTCTACACTCCTCACGTCTCCCTCACCTGCGCTAAACAAGATCTTCTCCTACCTTGGCCTCACAATGTACATAACACTTTCACAGATACACACCTGTTGCCCTCCCTCACCTCTTTCACTAATCAAAGTAACCTCCACTTACAACAACAAAGTGAATGCAGCTGCACTGGCTTTGTTGCCTGGACTCATCTTAATCCCTCCTTACTTTTCACTTTTCCTTTCACACTGTAAGACTGAATGCATTGAAGCACGTCATGTTTTTAGCAGCTGATCTTTGCTTTTAGCAGTAAAAACCTTACCTCCAACAGTATTCTATAAGCTGCGGTTTAAACTGTTTTGTCATACTACTATACACTGCACTGTATATGCTGCAGGCTTGATAATTTTGCTTTAACAATCCTGTTACTAAAGTGTGAGGGGAATAAATAAAATGGTTTACCACTTGTGGACAATAATGTTAAAAAATAAAACATCAGAATCCTCTATGTTGATGGAGTATATGCTATAAGTTTGAAATGGGTAATGTAGTCTACCAAACATTTTATTTTAAATTTCTAAACTGCAGATTTATATCGACTATGCTCAATACACATCTACAGTGACAGGCGGAATGAATTCTGCTAACAGTCAGTATAGGTTTCAGTACTTTTTTAGGACAGATATTAAGCAAATAACAAATGAATAGAAGACTCACCACCTTTCAGTGTATGCTACTGATTTGAAAAAAAAAGTTAATGCTGTATTTTATTTATTCTGTTCACTTCTGTTAAAAAGAATGTTATAGCTCAAACCATGTACCAACCAAGGCAGAATTGTGGCAGACACTAAAAACAACCAGAAAGCCTTCCATAGCTATAACAAGAATCTCCACGGCAATACCAAGGTTTGCTCTGAGTTACTGCACAATGGTATCTCCTATACCAAGCCAACAGATATTGCCAACATACTGTCTGACAGATTCAGTACCAACTTTACCCCCTGCCCCCCCCCAAAGGACCAATCACAATACCAGAGAGATGCCAGGCACCCAGCATTACTGCAGCACAGGTTAAAGCCGCATTGTCCAAGGCCAAGAATACAGCTTACATGGGACTAGACAATATCCCTGGATGTGTTCTGCATGAACTACAAAGTGAACTGGCACCGCATCTGTGTGCTCTGTTCAATCACAGCCTCACCTCAGGCTTTGTCCCTACCAAATGGCACACTGCTAGTCATCCCTCTCTATAAAGGGAGTGACTACAGACCCTGGAAATTATCACCCCATTAGCATGAAGAATATGATATGTAAGGCTATGGAGCACATCATCATGGACCTAATTAACAAGGATATAGGGAATCGCCAAACTCTAGATCCCACGCAATTTGGTTTTGTGAAAGGTACATCATGCCTGCTCAACCTGGTTGACTTCTTTGAGTCGGTCACCAGAACTATGGATGATGGCAAGGTAGTTCAAACAGCCTACCTCAATCTGGCCAAGCCCTTTGCTACCATTCCCCACTCAAGAATTATTGATAAACTCATCAAACTAGGCATCAAACCCCAATATCACTAGGTGGGTTGCAAATTGTCTCGCAGATAGAACCCAGAGTGTGAAAGTAGCGGACTCCAAGTCAGACAGCTGACCAGTCATGAGTGGAGTCCCACAGGGATCGGTCCTGGGTCCTCTCCTGTTTGGCATCTACTTCTCAGAAGTCCAGGCCAACACAGAGGGACTCTGGCTGACCAAGTTCACACACAAATGGAAGCTGGGAGCCATTATTACCTCCCCAAGTGATGTAGACATCCTACAGAAAGGCCTCACTGAGACCAATGACTGATGTCAAAACCATGGCTTTAAGCTTAATGCCAAAAAATGCGTCATCATCATCCCCTTTTGGAAAAACTCAGTTCCCACTAATTACCACATGAATGGGAGCCCACTGAACACTGAAGGTGTTATAAGAGATTTGGGGATACAGGTTGACAGCAACCTCTCCTTCGACCACCACATTGCCACTGTGGTCAGAAAGTCCTTCTATGTGGCACATCTCATTACCAAGGGTTTTGCATCCAGGAAGAAAGAGGTCATCATCTCTCTCTACTCTTCCCTCATTTAGCCAATCGAGTATAATGCCCCATTTGGCATGTACCTCATTAGACACATGCAACAGCTGGAAAGGCCACAAAAGTACCTCGTGAAGAGGATTCTAGGCCTTAAACACATGTCCTATGTGGACAGACTAAAAAAAACTCCAGCTAGTCTCTGTCTCATATCGTTTACTAAGAGATCATCTCTGCATGACTTACAAAGCCATGTCTGACCCAGCTCTGTTAGAAATGCTATATCTAAATAAATCCCAGTCCCTCTACACCAAACGCTCCAGATACCTCAACCTCATTATCACAATCAACAGAACATGCTGGAGGAACAGGTTCATAACCCAGAGACTGCCCATGCTCTGGAATAGACTTCCCATACATGTCAAGCAGAGCACCGCACTGGCCCTCTTCAAGAGAGATCTTGATGAGTGGATGGGAAATAGAAAGTTAACTCCGGGGATCACTCCAGTGGCTCTACTTGATAAAGGCGCTCAGAACCAATGTTGGGCAGCACGATGCCAGGGCACTTCTATGGGCTAGGTTTGTAAAGGCTCCAAGGCCATTAGCCTAGTACACACCTGTGAACATATGTATGTAATTATAGTGCTTCATATGACTTGCAGGTGTTACCAGATAACTAAAGACCATTATTATATGGATGTATGTTACACTTCTTTATCAAGCTGACCTCTAGGAAGTGTTCGTGCAAAGCTCATCTATCTTTGGTTTTGATGCAGAAAGCAGCTTTCTGGCTATAGTCAGCTGTGTTTTCATCATCTTTTGCAATGGATTACCTTTCACATGTAGCAAAACGGATCAAATTGAATTGTTACTAAGAAACAACAGGACAGATTTCAAATAATAGTTTCTATGAAAAGGATGTGTGCCACTGCTGATGGTGTCAATATGGTTACAATGACAACGAAATGTGAAAAATGCATTTAAATAGCTGTCAATTTCCAAACATAATTTTTCTCATTTCAAAGCCCTCCAACCTGCTTTTTACCCTCAGTGGAGAGGTGGTTACAGTGGAAGTGTGAGAGGCCAGGCATCAAGTTAGGTTCATAGGAAATGGTTTTGGATGAGTGTTTCTCCTCTCCATCAAGTGGAGACATGCAGACCTGTAGTAGAAGTGCACTTGCTGTTATCTGAAAACTGCAACACTTCCCTCACTTGCTCCTCCTTTGAGATGCATTTCCTCACCTTGTATGTGCTTCATGCATCAGTGCCTCAGTATGGATTTTTTGTCAACTGTACAATGTAGTTGTGTTAGTCTGCAGGTAAAAAAGGTGCGTCATACTCTAAAGGTACATTGCTTATGCACTTGAGTTGCTACCAAATCAAAATGTTTCTACTACAGTCTTATGTGGATGCCTTCTGCAATCCAATGTTTGCCAGATAGCAGAATATGCATTGTTTTATAGCCAGTTAAAGAAACAAACAAAAGGGAAGGCCTGCATTATGACACAGTACTAAAAACAATGTGAAATGTCATTCTGTAGTACCACCTACTGAAAGCTGTCTTGCTTTAATGTATGAAGAGTTTTTTCTAAACCAGCATTCATTCCCTGATCATCTGTGTTTGCCAGAGAATAGAATATGAATTTTTATTTCCCAGACATCTAAAACTAGACTGAAGGGAAGGCCCGAATTATTTTAATATTTATTTACTTACATTTGTTTACTGGGAAATTCCAAATGGACACAGGTCCTTTTTCAGTGGAAGCCCGGGGAGAAAAGCTCCACAAGTTAATAAAATCATATAATGGAAAATGTTACAATAGTAGTTGAATTACAGTGAAAATCTTGACATGCAGAGTACAAAAAACAATAGTAGGATACAGAACATACAATGGGTAATGAATATTAGACTGATATTAAGCTGAGTTGATAAAATGATGATACCTAAACACTGTACTAAGAAGCTGGGAGTTTTGTTAGTCAGGGCTGGAGCAAGGGCAGAACCAGTATTTAATGTGGAGTGGACATTCATTCTCTAGAAGCATGTATGGAAATATGTCAGAGCTCACTCTGTGTGAAAATTGTTTTTCTCAAAGTGACACTGGTTATTTGAGCTGCTGATGCCAGAGGTTTTGGAATGTGTCTACAGAGAATGGGAATCCAAAGTGCAAAAACAATTAACGGGAGATGTGTCCCTTAAAAACACAAATAATAATACATATAGCACATGATGGTTCCTGGGTGGAATAAATATGTGAACAGACTTTAATCAACCTTGTTCAGGTGAAAGGCAGTAAAACTCCCTCACAGCTATGCAATAATACTAACAAGCATTCTGCAACTGCTTTTGCCATGAACAAGTAGATACAATACTCAAATATTAAATTATGAAACCCAGATACATAACAGAAGGCAAATGAGAATCTCCCATGTTTAAATAAGTCTTGATTTTATAAGAGAGTTTTGTAGTGCTCCCACCATAAAAAAAACTACCTCATCCAGCACATGGCAAGTTGATCTGTTTTATGCTTGGTAGCAAAACAGAAAGGAAAGCAATACATTTAATAATCACTGTGATGATAGGAGGTACTGTCAGCCATGCCAGAAGTAGGGCAGTGGATATATAACTTGTGCCGGCACAGCTAGCTGGAAGTTTGTAAATAATTATATGTCATTTGTATAGCATGATTTGTACAGATGCTTGTGCTGAAAATGTATTTGTGAGGTTTGCTTGTATTAAATATGTAACAGTGCACCCGGCTGAAAGGAAAATAAATGCACATGCATTATTGTAACTGTTTAAATGTATACATTGTAAAAGCATATACTTGAAGACAAGAGGTTAATCCACCTGACTTTGAAAAAACATTCTTGAAATTAAATTACTTTATGGGTTAAGCCATAAAGATGTTACCCACAGTTTTGAGTGGAGCCAGAGATACAATGTCTGTGCTAGAGAACAGGTTGCAGCTCATGTAGGAAGAGTGGAATGGTTTTATGACTTCCAGTAGCTGCACCACATCTGAGCAATACTCTGTGTGTATTGTAACACATAGGTGTTTCTAGTGATGGGGGCAGTGCAGGAAACACAGTCTGATGACCAGATGTATGTGCTGTTATTTTGTACAGAAATAATGTTTTTAAAATTAGAGGAGACTGAAGTCTCAGAAGCATTCTGTATTCTATCTTGGATTTGACAACAAGGACCACTCACCCAAATCATCTTGCCTTGCTCTATTCAGTAAGTATGAACAGTAATTATTTTAGTCAATAAGGAATAGACAGCAAGACTAGCTAAATACTGTTTTTCTATAACAGTGTGAAACTTTCCATCAGTGGCATTTTTAATACTTCCTGTGACAAACTCTGGTGTTTACTGTAAAAAGATATTTAGTACTTTCATGTTCTATTATTATTATTAAATATATTTAAACTTCTCATTGTGGACGGTCCTTTTAGAAAAATAAGTTTTGAGCGTATTTGCACATATTTATTTGGTAATAACTCTGGCAACTCCTGAAAGCCTTGCTGTTTTGTCAACATTACCATGTGTATTAGTACTAATTTCATTCAGTGCAACTGGATACCCTTTTAAGAACCTTAAACTGACTGACTGGTAGCAGCGAATCTACATTACAGTCTGGGCAGAGCTGGTAATCTGTGCCAGCCTTTCCCAGGTGTGTGTGAAAATTAAACCTCAGAGGGTGTGTGTCAGCAACTTGGGCAGGGACACGAAGCACTGGTTTCACAGAGAGAATGGTGGAGGACTTGGATTTGACATTCTGCTGAGGATTTAACTCTGAAGCTGTGCTAGTGGGGAGCCTTATTGGGGACCTGGGGAGAGGCAGATATAGAGAAATCCAGGCTGTGTGTGTTCACTGTGTGCTCTTAAGTGAAATTGCACTTCAGAGAGGTCTGCATCTGGAAATACTGAAGTGTATCCATTTGTATTCCAAGTGAATTCCCCTCTCCAGTGTCAGTGGTGTGGATTCAGGCTCCCTGATTACTGGCCCACAGCGGGGATGTCACAATCACCATTTTCATCTATGAAGGGCAGATGATGTTACAAGTAAGAAAATGCATTCACATCCCTGCAGCCATCAGTTTACCTTCGAATGATGCACAAGTTTCCTGACAAGCATGTAGTAAAATTACATGAAAATAAATGCTTGCGGCAGACACTTGTGAAGTACAGGGCACCTAAAATATTTCCTACAAGTCTAATGACAAACAAGTGGCACTCACAAAGCATTATGTGCTATTAGGCAATACAAATCACACAATAGCACGTCTACATATACACTACTGCTTATTTCAACTCATTAACTAATAGATTCAACTTGCTAATCACCTTAAGTGTTTACAAGTATCAATGTCACATAATGGTCCTACCGTTACTGAGTGCCAGGACAGGATCTAGCTCCCCACAAACTAGAACTGGACTAAGTTAGTAATAAGAGTAACAATGAACTTTAAAGTCAGGCAAGCTTTTGTGTTTTTGTTGTATTTGTGTGATTGCGCACATGTATGCATGCACATACGTATAGGACTCAGAAAATATCATTGCAAACTGTAAAAGACAAACAACAACATTGAAAAGGAAAAAAAAACCAAACATTTTTAGTGCTATCAGCTAACTATATCATAATTTCTTACATATCATATGCCAAGATTACATTTGTATGATGAGCGGGAAATGTATGTTGCCGGAAGTTTTCAGTTTATGATGAATGATGACCTTTTAGAAAGGTGAACAAAAAACTCTGACAAAACCGATGTTATCAGCCTTGAAAGTAGAGTGTAGAAAGATTCTTTATGAATGAGTAAATTAAGTCATGGTTGCAAGACTTGTTACTGACTGGGAGTACAAACAGGGATGGAGCTAGGAGATAGTTTTCTTTGATGGATGAACAGAAGAGAAATAGGTCAAATTCAAATACTGGAACCAAATAACTTGGGCAATATTATAACCTGGGCAATATTATAAGCTGGGAAGAGTCACAGATAATATTTCAGCTTCTGCAAGGCACATTTGTAGACAACTCTGCTTTACAATAGAAGGCTAAAACTAGTAAAGGCATAAAAGTGAACAGGGCTGAATACCCTGAGATAGCTAGGCAAGCACTGCAAGTTGAGGGTGGGCAAATGAGAGAGAAATATTCAGTTTAAAGGGCATATAAAGAAAAGACATTTATGAGAAGATTAAGAATTATGTGGAAAATGTGGTTACACGAAGAAAAATGATAAATTAAGGAAGTGAGTATGGTTGATGCCTAAAAATGTGACAAAAATTACAAACATTCAGGATTTCTGCATGGAAATACCACCTTATTTCAAGTCAAGTCAGGAAGGATGTCTACATGGAAGATGCTGAAATACTGGGAGTATAATGATGGAAAGATGGGGGATTGGCAGCCTAAATTTGTGAATGTTTGAAATTAGAGATCCTTAAGGAAGGTCTGCAAAAATTATTGAAGAGTTTTTAGGAAGTAAAATTTGGTTAAGAGAGGCCATATATATGTTAGGGGGGTACAACTGACTGTTCAGCTTCCAGTTGACAGGCTGTCTAGGCGTAATTTGTCCTTAGTAACCTTGCATTTTACCTTTATATAGGTTTTCTAGTTGCGGTTTGATTTTAAATTTATCGTTTACATGTTAGCATATATATTTTTACCATATTTCTTTTACAATTACAATACACATGCTTTCTACATGACCTGGCTACATTGATTGCACTATTTAATAATTCTTTGTTCAGGTGTCACTGTATATCCTGAACATATATTTATGACTTTTGTTAGACTTTGTAGTTAGGTATGTGTTTTAGGTGGGATTCTGACCAGACTATTGTAGTTCTAATGTGACTTTGTACCATCTTTCAATAGCAATTTCCCACAACAACGTTCTTTCTTTTTTATAACCACTCGATTCTTTGATGTGATTTATTTATATATGTATTCAGTGCTCAAGTTGAGCAACTTTTGTACATACTGGTTTTTGTTTGTTACTGCTCATTCCTTAGTCTGAAACATGTAGTAATATATAGATGTGATTTGTATTACCATATATACTTTATATATTTTTATATTTGTTTTATATTTAGTATTTATTTAGATACTGTAATAATGACATCTTAGCGATGCTTTTAATCTTTTTAATGGTTCTGAAGTTTTGTTGATTTTGTTTCAAATTCATTCATAGATTCATCTCATTAGTTGTTAGGACACTATACCTTTAACTAATTGAAGCACAGAACTGTAACCTAGCAACGGCACCTTTTTGGCACCAAAACCAGTATTTAAACCTTGGTTTTTGTCAGAATCTGTTTGTCTGAAGTCCCACTATTAGTGGGACGAAAAGCGCTTCACAGTATTGGTTCAATAAAGCTTTTGGAGAAATCTTTTTTACTACTTGATTCATATGGATATTTTGTTGCATAGGACCTCTTTGTGGAAATTTATTTAGCATCCAACATAACTGATTTTATCCTGGATTCTGTCTACAGCAGCCATTTGAGTGTGGAGAATTTACAAGTGTGGACTATACAAGAATTCCCTTGGCGTTCACAAGTACAGGGTAATTTTGTCTTCTGTTTTTTGTTTTCAGGCTGTCTAGGCTGGTTGATTACTTTGTTAGCAAAAAAAAAACAAAGTAATAACAAAGGGATGGAAGTTGCAGGATGTGCCTAAAATCAGGTACTTGTTTGTTGAAGGATCTTAGGGAAGATGAGAAAAGCGGACAATCAACGTAACAAGTAAAACCTCCTTAACAAAGAGCTGTAACATTTCTACAGCTGTAGCTAGTGGGGAAAAGAAAATACATAACATGACACAGGGTAATGGATCTTGTGTTTGCCTAGATTGTAGACGAGGGGGCTTTATGGCTCAGAAAACAGGTAGGAGTAGGATCCTCTGAAAAAGGTAGTAGGAAAATCTCTTTAGGATCAGAAAAGAATGACACGAGTTAACACAAAATTTTGAATTTTAAGGACTATTGAAAAATGTGAAATATTTCAAGAACAAGCAAATGGTGAAAAAACAATATCAATTACAAATATCCTTGTTTTGATTTACTACTGGGTTTACAAGACATTTTGGACTTAAGACACAAACGGTTGAGGTTTTACTTGAATTATGCTGTTTGTTGTGTTGAATTAATACAAGAAAGACAAGTCTAACTAAAACAAAATGCAGCAAGTGATGGAGGTTAAACATTCCTCTTGCAAACATTCTGTTTTAAAGTACCCTCATTTTAAACAATATGAGTTGACTAAGTCAGCAGGTGGAACAACAGCGAATCTGGTAAGCAATGGGAGGATATACGTACAGCTCCCAAATACACAACAAAGTTTATAAGATTTAGGACCTTTGCTTGGAAGTGTTTACATTGGTACTTTTATACCCACCAAGCAGACTCCAAAGAATTTTTTTCTCGAGTAGATTGTAAAAGATGTAAATGTGATACTGAAGAAAGAGGTAATTGGGAACATATTTTTTGGGAGTGCAATGAGTTAGCAGACTTTAAAAATTCCCTGTAGACTAATCTAACAGAAATACTAGGTGAGCAAATAAGTGCAACTAAGGAATTTTTTTTTTTGAGCTGCAATAAAAACTGGAATTGCCTAGACATAGTAAGGCCTTGCTAAGTTTAATTCTCATGGCTGCCAAAAAAAAAATTACTAGAAAATGAAAATCAAAATCTAAACCAATTGTACTAGAAACAGTGAATGTAGTAACACAGATAAAACAACTGAAAGTGGAATCTTTAGAAAAGAATAAGAACAAATTGCATAAAAATGGGAATTGCGGGAACAATGCATGCAGAATAATGTTTTGGAGGAGGAATGAGGTTTAAGGGAAGGCAGGAACTGAATGAGCTTTGTAATGTTTCACTGACCATGACTGGACAGATTTTAAGTGTGACAATGACTGGATAGATTTTAAGTGATGTATACTGTCGGCAAATGAAAATATGTCAATATGATTTGTTTTCATTTATATAAATGTTTGACTGCCTGTCATAAGTGATAATTTAATAAAGTTGTTTCTTATTTAAAAAAAAAATGAATGTGGTAGACATTTTATTAAGAAATGAAAAAAAAAATGCCCTGTACTGACAACTTGTTTGTAGACAATACATCTGAAAGTATTTTATAAAAATATTTTCATGTAGAATGAAATGAATTACAACAAAAGTATGAGGCCTTTTCAAGTTAAACAATTTATCACATATATTACTTTATATCCTCTCTGACTTGACTTAATTCCACTTGAAATGGCAAACGTTTGTGTTGAGCAACTGTGCCAGAACTACTTTAGTACCATCTCTCCATACAGCTGCATGGTTTGGTGTTACAAAACTGAACCTCATTTAAGTTAATCTGTTAAAATAAAGAGAATTGATAAAACATACTCATTTGATATTGAAAATAATGAGCAATTATTTGTTATACTGTTCTGTAAAAGATACAATATGGCACCTGTGTGGTAGTTAATTTAAAAAAAGTATATAAATATTTTCCACTATACAAAATTTCACAAGCCCTCCCCTCCCCAGTCTTATTCACATTTCATCCATGACATACTCTTTCTGTTACTCAGACTCATAAAATATATTTTTTTCTCTGTTAACATTTCAAACTATTTACAGAAATTAACACAAATTCCTTCTTTTGAGGTCATGAAGAGTCTGTGCAGGGAGATGGTGGGGGAGGATAGAGGTGAAAATAGCTCCGTTCTGTGGCAGGAGAAGGAGGACAGCTTTCTTCTGCAGACATGTACTGACTTCGGGGGGTAGGTGGGGGAGGGTACGGGTCGGAGTCTGAGTTTAAGTCAATGTAGTATTTGTTACTCTTCCACCGACTTGTAGTGTAGTCACTGTCGCAGATATCTGTACTGCATGGCGTTGTCGGTGGTGCAATTCCACGCAAAATATAGGGTCTAGAAAGAAAAAAACAATTAAAATAAGGTGCACACTCCTAAACAAAATGTGACATTCTTATTTATCTACATCATGTAGATTAGTAAGCAGCTATACAAGACTTCTTCACAGTTACTTAAAACAGAAGTGAAACAATGAAAACTTAAAAAAATGTAAAATGATACACAGTTGAAGACAAATCATGGCAGATAGCACTGCACTAACATTAAAAAATATCAGCACAAAGTACATATACAAAGAAAACATAATGTTGCTTCCATAACACAGACTGATTGAATACTGACTGAATCAGGAGTTTAAGGTTTTAAACAGTGGGCCTGAACACTGAAGAAGCCAGCTGGAATTTGGTGAGAATGAGTAACTTAGGTGGTGGTTCATTCACTGAAGGTGTGTTGGTGCTTGCAGAACATGGAATTCCTTCTGCTTAGCTACAGCACCAGGACTGACCAAAGGTTCTAGCACAATAGATGAAACAGAGACTACAGAACCACAATTACATCAATCATGTTGTAGACAGGGGTTGGTGATAAGGATAGACCAAATGGAAAAATTCTACCATGTTGTGACGATGGTTTAATACTGGAATACTCTAATCTCCTTTCACCCTTATTACGAAGGCACATGACATGGCAGATAGTGGGGGAGAAGGAAGCACCACCAGCAAAAATGAATCTGCATAAATGTACCATAATACTACAGCTTTAGGATGAATCTCAGTCACTATAAATGAAACTTATATACAAGAAGTGTCTGCAAGCTACACAAGGCATTCACATTTTAGGAAAGGAATACCAAAACATAATTAGTTCCTTTTGCTCCACATTACTAAAAGTGACGTCAGTGGTAAAATAAAGATACAGATAAGACTTTCATCATAGGTAGAAATGAACACACCATACATTTACTACTGAGAGAGACAGCTATCTAACTTTTACTGGGTAGTGGGGACTTGGCAGATGTACCAAGCAAGCAGAAAAGGCAAACTCTGACTCATGAGAAAAGCACACAGGAAAATAAGTCAAGTCATTTAAATTCCCAAACAAATACATCATTAATGTATGCTTTCATATAAATTTTACAAACAATTCCTTCAGGCAAGATAGTTCATAACTTTAGAGGAATGTGAAAAATAAGCCACACAATTAGCAATGTAAATTATACTCAGTATTTCTCTCCAAATGCAAAATAAAAGTAAAATTTGTCATCGATTGCTTTCTACAGCTATTGTGCAGCAGAAAGTCTCATGGTTCTGACAACATTAAAGTGCAAAAAATACTCATATCATTACACTGGGAGATAAGCTAACAATAAATCTCAGTGCAGTACAAACTGCATATATACTAAAAATGCATTACTCCATTTCTCATCCTGATATTTCACAAGAGGTCTCATAATAATCTGTAACTGACTCAGTTATTTAAGTGTGAAGTCTCTGCCTCTTCAGAGGTCGGCTAAGTTTTGCAGAGGGAGTGGAAAGGGTGGGGTGGGTGGGGGGGTCAAAGAAACCCTCCACACAGATGATGTCTGGCTTCTTCTGGAGGTCACTGACTTGGTCGTGGGGAGGCTGGATAAGAGCATATTTAAACAAAACTCGCGTCTCGAGAAAACTTGGACCAGCTCCAAATCAACATCTAAAGCTCCACTGAACTCTGTATATGAGCTTGTGTCTTTTTAAAATAAGTTTTAATAAAAATGAATCATTCGCACCTAATGTGGTTGTATTTAATAAAGTTATCCATGTATACTCAAGCAGCATTAACTAAATCTCCTCTTCTAGTTATTCTCTGACTACATCTAACAAGGGCAGTGTCTATGACATCCATGCTTAGCAATGACATGTTCTGTCAAAGCATTCTTAACTCATTCACTCCAATGGAGCTCAGGAAGTTTGCACTGTAACTTCCAATGGGCAGAGCCCAAGCATTCTGACATAATCAAATGATGTTCTCACATTTCAAACAAATGTTCACATCTCTGGAACAATAGGGGTTATGAAAGAAGTATAAATGGCAAACTCTTCACCACAAACTATTTTTATGGTGGTAGTATTCCTTAGGTTCTAGGTCTTAAATTTTATAAATCACAGTAAAAGTACAGTTTTGTACCTACCGTAAATGTAGATGTTCGAGTGTATACACTGCTGTAGTCGTTACTATTTCTCAGGGATCCAAAGGAGTTAAGGCCTCATCAGCCAAGAATCCAGTTCCCTCTGACAGAGATTCCAGAGCATTAGACAGTTTCTGCTAAATCTAGGAGGTTGAACCTGTAAAAAAAATCCTTCACCGTATGCACAGATTTTGCCTTATCCTCCATTTTCTTTAATACCTCTTCTGCCTTAACTCCAAATAACACATCCTGCTGCAAAGGTGCATCCAATAATTTTGCTTTAACATGATCTGGTAACGTATGTTCTTTTAACCAACCATGTCTTCTAATGACAGAGCCTGTAACTGCTGCTCTGCAGGAGGCCTCTAGAGAATCAAAACCACATTGCAAAGTATGCTTTCCCACTTGTTCAGCTGCATGCAATAAATCCTGCATTTCTTTAAAATTAGGAGGATCTGATTCTGGAAGCATTTTTTTTTGTTTTCACTGAGACAGTAGAAATTGCTGATATTTTAGCATGTGAAACTGGCAATTTAAGGCTCTCATTGCTTAAGTCACAGACGTATATACTTTCTTTCCCCATCTGTCTAATGCTCTGAAATCTCTGTCAGAGGGAACTGGACTCTTGGTTGATGAGGCCTTAACTCCTTTGGGTCCCTAAGAAATAGTAATGACTGCAGCAGTGTAACACGATGAACATCACACTATTACATTTGTAATATTTCATAAACTTACAATATCTCAGCAACCACTCAAGTTACGCACATACTGTCAGCAGCATTTTATTCATCTAGCTGAGAGCTTTCATATGAGGCTAAGGCATTCTGTCTGTGTTACTTGGTTGTTGAGATATTTAAAATATGTGAAAATTATATCTACATAAATTAATAAAAACAACAGTTAATATCTACTTACCTGCACTAATCAGAGGTCAAATATTAATGTTAAGTTTGCCATTGTGGAAGCTTTAAGGTGAAATCTTTTAAAATCTTGTACATAGCATGGCTTTGGAATTACTGATGTAAATATGAACAAGCAATATTTGACACCAAAAGCAGTCAGCAGGAGTTGACTGCAGATGCACCTAGAGGTGTCACTCGGATGTAATAAGTTAATACATGAATTGCAAATGTCAATCATGCTTGACAAAAGGAAGGTCTTGCCTCTTTAACCTCATTAATTTTTTTGAAAAAGTCACTGAAGCAGTGGAGACTAGTTATGCTGTACATACAAAATATCAGGACCTGTCCAAGGCCTTTGACAATGTAACTCATATGCAAGCATTATTGACAGGCTTGTAAATCTGAATATAAACCCATATGTTGTACGGTGGACAGCTAACTGGTTGTCTGACAGAATCCATGTGGTAAGAGCAGCAAGTGCCACTTCTGAAAGCAAAAAAGTTACCAATGGTGCACAAGGCTTGGTGTAGGACACTCTCTTGTTTGGCATCTATTTCACATACCTTCAGGTCAACATGCCAGGCCTATGGCTATCTAGGTTTGCAGATGACTGTAAATTGAGTGTTATTCAGTTTTCCACTGACTCAATTTCTTCAAGATGGTACAATTCAAATGGTCTCATATTAAATATAAAAAAAAAATTTTGCGTATTTAAGTTTGGTACACAACACTTTCATACACCATATAGGTGAGACATCCCTCCACTGCTGAAAGGGATGAAGGCACTCTCATCGGGAGTTCTTTTATCTTTTGACCATCATGTCTCCATAGCAGTTCAGAAAACCTATCTGGCTCATTTGATTACCAAAGCATCTCCTCTTGGCACAAAAATGTCTTACATCCCCCCTTTACTTGCATCTCAGACCCATTACTGAATTTAATGCCCCTTTGGAATGTATTAGTCTACACATATTGCTCAGCTTGACAGAACTCGGAGACATTAAGTGACTTTAAAAATCTTAGTTATCAGGACAGACTGTCAGCCCTCTCTCTGCATTCAAACTCTTATGACTTGTGTGAGTAACTGTGTCAAGCCTTTTGAGCCATGAACGATCCTACTCTCTTTGACCTCTTATTCCTTTACAAAACAAATGGTTCACCAAATGCCAAGTTTTGGGAATTAAACCCTGATCAATACATAAACAAAACAGTGTGAGATAGATTTATAACCCAACATACTCCTCAGCTTTGGAAAAAACTTTTACCACATATCAAGCAGAGTAGCACTTGCCATCTTCAAAGTAAAATCAGATGACTGGATTAGTAGCCTAAAACTCTTCTTTAGCACATCTCATATTGCTTTCCTGAGAATGAAGGAAAATGTTGAATTTGGGTTATTGGCTAAACTTGCAATAGACAGCAAACTGATTGCCTAGTACTTACACGTGAACACAGTCCTTCCTTTAACATTTTTTTTTATTTTTCTCCACATACAAGCATAAACACAATGCACTCTTGGCAAGATGCACTATATTTTCAACAACATAATCTGTACAGAAACTTAACAGCCAACATTTATTAATAACAGGATGGTGAAGTTTCTGAGATGTGCAAATATATTTAGAATGTACATAGCATATGTGTGACAATGTCCCCTTCCAAGTAACACAAAGCAGTTAATATAAATAAAAGAGCAGCCTTTTCAGTATAAACTTGGTTGTAAATCTAGTAATTTAGTAATATCACAGGAAGATGTCCCTGGCAGCATTTGGATCATTTTAGGGTTTATTTTTGTAATTTACATTCCTGAGTGGTTGCTGGCCATGCTGTATTTTTTTTATCACACTATCCAAGCTGAAATGGAACAAGTGGACAAAATTCAATAAATAATCAACCAAAAATCTACACCGGATATGGCACAGCATAAACAGATTTACTAACTGAAAACAAAGCACTTTCAACCAAATATTCTGATGAAGACTATATATTGGGGCAAATACCAGAGGGGATTTTAGTTTGTTATTAACTGTATAAGAGACTAGATGTACACTCCACAAATAAGCTACAAGAATTCTTTAACCTTTATAATCTTTGTGCACTAGCATTTACTACCACAAAAAGGATTTAAAGAAACTTCCTTTGTGTAGAAGTCATACAATGAGCTCTCATTAAGTCATCTTACTTAAAGTTTAGTAAAGTCTGTTGCCATATTAACTCAGTAGCAAATTAATCATCATCAGTTGTCAGCCTAGACATTGTACAGATTTGGTCATGAAACACATTATAAATTTAACATCTGGGATGTATTTCTGGATGACTTCTCAAGAATACAGGTTTCAGTTGTACCATCGTATTATTACACGCAGTAATATCAATAAACTTAACTCTAAAATCAGAACATTCCACTTTAACCCTCAAGCTACTGAAATTACTCAAATCTACAAACCTCCTTAACGATGAATGCATCGCCTTACTAAGATGAAAAATACTGTCAATAAAGCTTGCATAATAGAGCTGTTTTTTTCAGCTCATCATTGATAAAGACAGTGTATATATAAACACTGCTATAGGTGTTAGTGCATGGGATACTCATAGCTATTCCAATACAATGAAAAAAGTACAGTTGTGTACACTTTTTCCGTAAATGTAGATGTTCGTGTGTATTCACCGTTGCAGTCATTACATTTGGGTTATCCTGCCAGGGATAGCCCTCAGTCAGCCCATATACCAGAGGCTTAGTATTTCTGTGTCGGTTGCTGTGCTCCAGGACTGACGTCAGGTCGTCAGTGGTATAAAATCAGGCAGCCGACACCATTACATCAGTTTTTCTTGCCCCAATTGTCAGAAGCCCCCAAACAGCGAGCTAAGTTATGGTGGAAGAAAACCACCAGTAGAAAGTAAATACCAAAAATTCCCTGTAAGGAGAGAGAAAAAGAGAGAGAGACAAGTGGGATGGAGGGGGGGGGGGGGGGACCAGGACTGCAACAGTGAATACACGCAAACATCTACATTTATGGTAAGTGTACACAACTGTACTATGTTCTCAGTGTTTTACTGTTGCAGTCATCATATTTGGGTCGATTCCCAAAGCTGAAAAGGGTGGAGGCAGTCAAGAAGACTGGGGGCTGGCTAGGATGCCCTGCAAGATTGTGGTGGCAAAGACTGCCCTGGATTTGGAGAAGATAGGCAGGTGGTAATGCTTGGTGAAGGTGAGAGCCATGTTGCAGCCTCCAGGATGTCCCTGGTGGGGACCCCTCTGAGAAAAGATGCAGAGGTGGAGGTTGCCCTGGTGGAATGTGTCCTGACCCCCTTTGGGGGTGGTTTCCTGTGCTGTTTTGTAGCAGAAATGGATGCAGTGTGTTATCCATTTGGAGATTGCTTGTTTGGATATGGCCTTGCCCTCTGCCCTTGCTGCGAAGCGGACTAGCATTTGGTCAGTTTTTCTAAAAGATTTAGTCCTGTCCAAATTGAATCTGAGCTGTCTGTGCACATCTAGAGTGCAGAATCCTTTCCTCCTTGTTTTGTGGGTTAGGGAAAAAGGTGGGCAAATGAATGGATTGGTTGAGAGCCACACTGGACACCACTTTAGCTATGAAGGAGGGATTAGTCCTGAGGGAGACCCTGTCAGCTTGGAAAATGATGAAGGGCTCTACAGCCATGAGTGCTTGTAGCTCTGAAACTCTTCTAGCAGAAGTGATGGCCAGAAGCAAGGCTGTTTTCCAAGAGAGGAATTTTAACTCTGCTGAAGCTGCAGGTTCAAGGGGGATAGGCTGAGCTTTTCTAACACAAAGTTAAGGTCCCACGCTGAGGTAGGAGCTCTTCTGAGTGGCCTCAAGTTGTTAGCCTCTCTTAGGAACTGTTTGGATAGACCACTGTGTAGTAGGTCTGCTAGGTAATCCATGATGAGAGGAAGGGAGGACTGTGCTGTTTCGGATCCCTTAGCTGGACCCAGGTGCAAAACGTTTTCCACTTGCCAGCATAAGATTTTCTAGTGCTGGGGTATGTGGCCTCATGTATAACATCTAGGACTTGTTTGCTTAGGCTGGCAGCTTGAGGAGAGGTCAGGGAATAAGCCAGGCTGCCAGGTTGAGGATCTTCACTTGGGGATACATGAATTCTCCATTTTTCTGGGTTAGGAGTGTTGGGATCTGAGGTAGGTGCCATGGTGGCAAGGGTGACAGGCTGTGCAGCAGTGGGTACCAGTGCTGGTGTGGCCAGTCTGGGGCAATCAGGATTGTCCTCGGTTTTTCCTCCCTTATTTTTAGCAGTACGCTTGAAATGAATGGTAGAGGGGAAATGCGTAGACAGAGAGGTTTACCCACTGGAAGGATACAGCATTCACTTTTCAGGCCTTGCTGTGAGGTTCCCTGGTGCAGAATTTGCTGAGCTGATGAATGGAGTGGGAGGCAAAGTGATCCACCTTTGGGGTGCCCCACTTCTGGGATACAAGGGTGAAGGTTCTGTGGTCTAGCAGGTTTCTGCTTAAGTTGTTTGCCAGAGAGTTTAGGGAGCCTGGCAGGAATTGTGCTAGCAGGTGTAATTGCATGGCTGAGGCTGTGGGCCAAAGGGTCATGGTGAGCCTGCAGAGAGCATAAGAGTGACTCCTCCGCTGCTTGTTGATGTAGCACATCACTGTGGTGTCATCTGTTTTGATCAGTAGAGGCCCAGGGGAGAGTAGGGGTCTGAAAGCTGTCAGGGCATGCTGAACAGCTAGCATCTTTTTTTGGCTGATGTGCAGATGTATTTGATTTGGGCTCCAATGGCCCTGAATGCACCTGCCATCCAGGTGTGCACCCCAGGCATAGCCTGATGCATATGTGG
Organism: Protopterus annectens; assembly: GCF_019279795.1. NCBI lineage: Eukaryota > Metazoa > Chordata > Ceratodontiformes > Protopteridae > Protopterus > Protopterus annectens. The sequence goes on along the minus strand of NC_056731.1, from coordinate 1,891,598,483 downwards.
TGAGGGTCTGGGCGGCGTGGGGTTGTGAGAAGTTAAGTCCCTTGTTGTGGTTGCATGCTGCTGCCCACCAAAGAAAATCTTTCCTTAGACAAGGTATCATTGGTATGATAGTTTCCAAGTCTTGAGAGTGTTGACACCAAAGGCTTTTTAGGTACCACTGTAGTTTCCCTCATATGCAATCTGGCATATGGAATGAGTAGAATCCAGGAGGCTATGAACTCTAGAGCTTGCTGATATTCCTTGCAGATAACTGGGTTCTGGTGGCTAGTTGAGAGAAGTAGCCTGTCAGGTAGGCTTGTTTTTCTGGAGTAAGGAATGCCATCTGGGAATGCTGTGTCCAGGCTTGCTCCAAGGAATACAATTTTTTGTGTGGGTACTACTTTTTATTTCTGTTCGTTGATAGTGTACCCCAGGGAGGTCAGTAGGTCCTTTACAAAGGCCAGGTGCTGTAACAGCTTTTCCTGACTGTCTGCCTGAAACAGGCAATCGTCTAAGTAGGGGTAAATTTGAATATTTCTTTGTCTGCAAAAAGCAACAGCTGGAGCCAGGCATTTTGTGAAAACTCTGGGAGCAGTGGATAAGCCAAAGGGAAGCGCAGAGAACTGAAAATGCATAGTTCCTGCCCTGAAACGTAGATATTTCCTGCAAGATTCCCTGACTGGGATGTATAGGTAGGCCTCTTTTAGGTCTAGGGTGGCTAACCAAGCATCCTTGGAAAGCATAGGAAGAATCTGCTGGAAGGTGAGCATTTTGAATTTTGGTATCACAAGAAAGGTGTTTAGAATGGATAGGTCAAGGATTGGGCACCAGGTGCCCTCTTTTCTAGGTACCAGGAAGAGTCTGGAATACAAATCTTGGCCTATCTGGTCTGCAGGAACATGCTGTAATGTCCTCATGGAGAGCAGAGAAAAGACTTGCTTTTTGGCCTCTGCCCATTGGTTTGAAGGAAGATCTGGGAACCCTCGCGGTTGGCAGTGTGGGGAAATAAAATTTGTATCCCTGGGACACTATGTTGAGGACCCATCAGTCATTGGTAATAGCGGCCCAGTTGTTTGCATGGAAGGAGAGTTTTCCTCCTAGGGGCACGCGCAGGTGGGCAGAGGTAAGGGGTGGAGGTGTAAAGTCATTTTGAGTTCTTACCATAAGGGGGTGGCTTAGCACTCCCTGTTTTTGAAGAGGGGGAACTCCATTGCTTAGATCTCTGCATTCCCTGGAGCTGCTGTCGGGGGGGGGGGGGGTCTGCTTCCCTTGGGTCTGGGCTGAGATGGCCTGGAGTGGGCCGGAAAGGACCAGTGCTTGGAGGGGCAATGCCTACTGAACCTCATAGGCTGGACCTGTAAAAAGTCTAACTATCGGCATAGATTTAGCTTTTTCTTCCATCTTTTTTAAGACCTCTTCTTCCTTGGTGCCAAACAAATCGTCTTTGTTCAATGGTGCATCCAATAATTTTGATTTGACATGGTCTGGCAAGGTCTGTTCCTTAAGCCAAGCATGCCTTTCAAAGACAGAATCAGTGACTGCTGCCCTGCAAGATGCTTCTAGGGCATAAAAGCCACATTGCAAGGTGTGCTTAGTAACTTAGCTTGCAGAATGCATAAGTTCTTGTAATTCTTTATTTTCTGAACAAGCAGGAAAGGAAGATTTTTGTTTGAGGAGCTCCATGGTATGCTGCTGATATTTCAGCATGTGGAACTGACAATTTAGTGCTCTAATAGCAAGGCTAGCAGAGGTGTATACTTTTTTACCCCATCTGTCTAAAGCTCGGGAATCCCTCTCTGAGGGGGTGGGATTCTTAAGCTAAGGTTGCTTTAATTCCTTTAGGTCCTTGAGAGATGACCTCTGGGTCAGTAGTAGGATTTTTGAAAAGGAATTTGTGAGAGTCAAGGACTCTGTAGTACCAGTCAGGCTTCCTGGGAACAGGAGGAAGGGTGTCAGGAGTCCAACTGGATTCTATAAAAACATCAACAACATCCAGGACAGGAGGAATGGCCAAAGATTTCTGGTGTGGTAATCTAAGAATTCCTTTCCTTGAGTCTCTTTTTTGACTGAGGATAGTCCTGACATTCCCTATGGAAATGCTCCCTTAAAGTATGAAGGATTTCACCAAATGAAAAATCCTCAGGTGGAGAGGCAGAAGGAATGGATTCCTCTGCATCACAATCCTCAAACAGAGAGGGGTTGCATGTCTTCATATTCAAAAGCATCAGTGTCAGACTCCTGTTCAGATAAAACTACTGGGGACAAGTCTCTTTCTTTTGGAAGTGGTAGCCTGGCTTCCCCTAATAAGCATAATAAGGTCTTCTGCCATTTTAAGCATTTAAAATTGCGGCAAGGAAGCAGGTGCCTGAGCTTGGGTCGTCGTTTTTTTGGGGCGTAGTTCATACCTTGGGCCTTAGAAACTCGGTAGTTTTAGAAAGAACTGAAGACGTGAATTAAGTCGTCGGTTTATGTCGAGTATCAGTAGTGCGAAGTACTTCCTCGGAAGCTGGTGCCTGCTCTGCGGCTCCAGACCCATCCAATGTAGAGAAAACCGCAGGATCCTTAGTCGAAGAAGAGTCTCCCGGCATACCAGACTCCGAAAGGGTCTTGATAGTAGCCTGCGAATCCACAGAAGCGGGCAACAGAGGCTGCAAAAGCACCTCACTGAGGACCAGAGAACTGACTGTTAGCTTAACGGAAGCATCGGCGGCAATTTTGGACCTGTGCGGTCTGTCTCTGTCTTTATCCTAAAATTTTTTGGAAGATTGGTAGTCGGATGGCTTACCAAAGCCATATTGGAATTCGAGGACAGAGAGAAAATATCTAGCTACAATAAGGGCCCGACGACATATAGTTCTGGCATTGAACAAAACACAAAAGTGACAGCGAGGGACGTCGTGGTCTGGGCCTAAACAGGTGACGCAGTATGAACGGAAGTCTTGGTGTAGTATTTGCTTTCCACAGGTGAGACAATTGTTAACTTTTTCTGACATTAGTTAGAGAAAGAAAAAAGGATCCCCAATGGGGTACTTATCTTTAGAAGACTTCAACTCGGAAACAAAAACTCAGGTAGCGGCTGACTGGCCACTCATGCAAACTGCTTCTGCTTCGGGCTCCTCGGCAAGAAAGACTGATGTAATGGCGTTGGTTGCCTGATTTTATACCACTGATGACCTGCCAGTCCTGGAGTAACAGCAACCAAAACAGAAATACTAAGCCTCTGGTATTCGGGCCGACTGAGGGCTTACCCCCGGCAGGATACCCCAAATGTGATGACTGCAACAGTGATACCTGAAGAACATCACATCTTCCTTAAACTTAACTATATTTTCAAACCTTATTTCTATCATTTATTTTATTTACTTATTTATTTACATTTGTTTACAGGGAAATTCTGACTGGACGCAGGTCCTTTTTCAGCAGATACCCAGGAAGAAAAGCTCCACATCATGTACATGATGAATAGAGATACAAAGCTGCAGCAATTGTAAACACTACAGGTTGTTGGCTTTAATACAATAAGATATTGATTATCAACAGTATATATAAAATGTTGCAAGTTAAGATAGTTTCTTGTCATTTATAATATTAGTAACAAAGCTGTCAGACAAGATGTTAAAGTATGTAAAGACAACTACCTATTTCTGACTGTGGTTAGTAGTGGCAGTAGTATAGTTGGGTTAAGAGTGTAGGTGGGGGTGTTAGTCTGCATTAGAACAAGGACAAAGCCAGTGCAAATACTATCAGAGTATAAAACAGATCAATATGACTGTTGGTCAAATCAGAATACTCAAGTAAAAAGAAAAGGATTGCTTCAAGTGCGTACAAATTCAGAATTAAAGTAAAGAAAAATAACTACATTTTCAAAGTTACAGCAATGTTAAGCAACTGGACTAGATTCCTGCCACCTGTACATCCTTTGTAGAAAATGCTTCATATTCATTAACACTTTTGTTGTCTGTTTACATACCTGTATGATCTAGTAGTTGAAGGACTGTTTGAAGAACAGAATGCTTCTGTATTATATAAAGATCGATCAGTGGCAGGCGATGGTGGTGGATTCAGAATCTGAGGAACATAAGTTACAGTAGTAAACAAGTTTGTTTTACTACATGGCTAGACAAGGCACTAAGTTTCACAGGCAGAAAGGCATTACTAGTAGTTATATTAACAAAACAGTAATGTTTAGCTGCGTCAGTTATAGTCAGAAACTAATTAGCACTACAAAGAAACCAAGTAGATTAGCTCTATGATGCATCACAACAGTGCATTTACACTGACATAACAGATGAAATGATGAATTCCTAACAATTTTTACATTCTACCATGCAAGTAACATGTCAACTGTTTTTTTTTTTATTTTCAAAGAGCTTGAGTCCATTCTAAATGGGACATTTTAATTTTCATTGTTTATCAACTTCCATTTATTTTTACCACTATATGTTGCATTTTTCCTGCTTAAATCTGAAAATGAGCATCCACCCATTACAGCACACCCATTCAAAAAAATTCAAATTAATAAAAAAAGCATCAAACAATACTAAGAACAGAACATCTACTATACATGATATGCTGTGCCTTAAACACTATGACCCTGAATTAATTAGCCAAAAATATAGAGAGTTAATTCTAAGCTCCTAAGCACAAAAAAATTAGATTACAGTAGGTGGAAGTAAAAAGGCACACTGTGGATTATTAAAGCACACACCTCATGGGTAGAAGTTAAAATTATGTGCTTGGGACTATGGTGGAAAGTGACTGAAAATATTACACTAGTATGTCTTGCTGTATTTATTACATTTATGCAGTAGCATAGTTAGGGTGGGGTGAGATGGGCAAATGCACCAGGCTCAACGTGTTGCGGGGGTGCAATCAGCTGATCCCACTCTCTTTTTAATGCAATGCTGGCTTATAAAAGATGGTATTGCATTTGCGGTCAAACCTGAGAAGCTCTAACACTCCATGCGTGGTATAAACTGTAGACTGCTACAGTTCTGAGCACTGTAATGCTCCATGCAGGCAAGGTATAAACTTGTAGCAAATGTTTGCTACATTTTGTAGCAAATAGTTTGCTACAGTTCAAAAGAAGAAAGTACTTTTTTTTTTAAATAAAATATATTGGAGGGTTGGGATAGAGCACAGAAACGGGACTGGAATGGCTGGGGTGTGTCGTGCATATGGCCATCTGGTTGGTGTCAGTAAAAGGAATGTCCATTTTTTTCTCTCTGATGGAAGAGCTGGGGGGGGGCACTAGATCTAATGCCTACACTATAGCGATTGGCTTATTACAGTGAAGCGTTTTTTTTTTTGTGCTCTTAACTTGAAGAGCTGAGAGGGGGTGGGCCACTGGTGCATAAAACTGGCCCAGGATACTATTTGAACCAGTTTCACTTCTGCATTTACAGCATGCGCTTCAGCTGTGGCTAGGCAAAACATACTTTGTCAGGCTTAAAATATGGATGTCAGACTACTTTTGGGCTAGTGCCTAAACAAGGGTTGCTTGTGAAAGGGTAACACCCTCTGCATCCTAAAGGTAGCATATAGTAGAAGGCACAAACAGGAGCAGCCAAGCCCTTATACAAGCCAGAATTTATAAGCCAAATAACTGGAAACACTACTACAGTACAAACAAAATCAGAGCATGCACACACTGAACACCAGAGATTTCTAGCAATCAGTTTAGCATTCTGTTATATCAGCTTCCCAGTGAATTATACACAGATCTCTAGCAGGGAGGAAACATTCCACTTCTTAAAAGGATCTTGCAAGAAAGTAATTTAATCACCAGCTAACATAATGATGAAAAGCCTGCGGAGTTTTCAAGGAGATACAGCAGCCAGACGACTTCTAAACTCACAGTTGATGGTCACATCACTCCCCCAGACAGACCAATTAACAAAAACATGGGAAATCAACAAATGGGAGAGGCTGTTAACCAAAGACAGAAAGGAAATAAAAAATTGACTGCTGTAGTTTGTCTAGCTATAGTACAGTATTTTTCCCTTAATCCTCCATAGCTATTCATTGCCTTTAAAAAGAAGCCCCAAACCACTGCAGCAGCAAAACCTCATCTAGCTTTAGAATGTACATCTAATGACCAATGTTTCTTAAAGGTGCAACCACTGGCCCAAGTTACAAACGCCAGAAGTGATGACTCCTCTAAAAGAGCAGACATTAACTGACTGCTTAGGAAAATGGCATATTCGGCCTATAATGAACAAAGAAAACAGACCTGAATCTATCCAAAATGTTTTGTTCTAGGCTCATAATCGTCTATGAGGGTTCACAGCATACAAAACCCTCTTGCCTGAATTGTGAGGATGACAGTAATAAGGTGGAAACTGAATTTATTGATTAACAGCAATGTCTGATATAATTTAACACAAGCAGGGGTTATTGGTTGGTAAAACTCTGTCTATGGAAAGAATTTACAAGGTTCAAAGCCATAGCAGGCTTAAGTTCAGATACCATTATGACTGAAGTGGCAGTCACAAACATAACTGCTGTCCATGTTAGAAACTTTAAAGGAACCAAACAAAACAGATTGAAAATATGATCAGTAAGATTCTAGAACAAATGTCATTACCCAAGGCAGAGTAAGACACTGTCATGTGGTCTTTAAAATAGCTTAATCTTGGGGAATGGAAAAAGAGAGGAAGACACATTGAGAGAGCCACACAGTGACAGCCTTCACTGTGGAATAAACAAGTCTTTGCTAAAACCCCTGTAGACTTTGCCTTATGGGAAACACTGCAAAGAGAATCACTTCCACTTAGGCAAATAAGACTTCCAGTGGTTGATTTTCTGACTTACTTCAAAATAATTTTAACATCTATGGAGTCTTCTGAGCTCTTAGATTTCAGGTGGTAATCCTTCAGAACATAAATGATGAGATTTCAGGGAAGGATAAAGCAATTTCCCCTTTATGCTGTGAAAGGAGATCCTGGTAAAAGAAAGAAGTGGAGTGCTATTAAGACCAACAGGACTGATCTTATCAAAAGCTGTGGCAAAAAGCAGAGTGAATGTAAAATACAAGAACACAGTTGAAAGAATTAACTAAATAAACTAGAGTGTGTACAATAAAACTGGAGTCAAACAAAAATGCTGACATGAAAAATAAAGAATACATTTCAACAATAATGGTAGGGATGAAGATGGTCATGAGATGTGGGGGAAGTACAGCGCAGCTGAAATTCAAATCTCATGCACTAAATGCAGGTATTAAGTCTTGGCCATGATCACTTTTGTATAAGTTGTGTTAAACAGAATCATTTTAAAGATGTGGACAAGACATATTGATTCAAAAGAATTTGCATGCTAATGAAAAACATAATAATGAGCTGTATGCAGGCATTATTAAAGTGAAACGAGTCGATAAACTGAAGTTTTGAATAAAAATACAAGATAATAGAACAGAATGCTGTTTTCTCTCTTTTTTGACCAGGTTAGTCCCACTATGCCAGTAACCTCTTTTCAAGGGATAGTCGAGGTGGCATTCATACTGATTGGGGGAAATTTGGCCAGGACACCAGAGAACTTCCTCTACTCTTTTTGAGAGGCTTCCAGAGCAGTTTAGCGCTTTAGTAATGGCAGAAGGTGCAGGCAGCAAGAGGCTCTTTTAGACAGTAAAGAAAAGGTTATGGAAAATGACGGAGGTGAGACAATAGCAGAGTTGAAATCTTAAGATGTGGAAATTATTGTTGCGCAGTTGGGTGGATTATTAGATGAAAGACAGCAGATGATTTAGGAGGAGGAACCAGCAAACAATTCTCTGGTTTTGTGGGGTGACTTGTTAGAAAAGATGCAGCAGGAGATTTGTGAGGAGGATATTGTCAACCAGACTGAATCATTCTCAAATATGGATGCTGTTACTGGGGGAAACTTAGTTGTAGGAACAGTATTTGGAGGAGATGGTGTTAAAGAAGTTAAAACATACACCATAGCAGTTTCCAGGACTGTGAATTTTGGGGACTGGAGTATGTATAAATCAAAGACCAGAGCAATGTTAAGAATAAACTGAATTCTGACTGGTGTTATGGACAGAAATGATGCATGGGATAATACAGTGCCATCTTTAGGCATAAAGGCATTTCAAGTTAAAACGTTTTTTTTTTTTTTTTTTTTTTTTTTTCGTAGGGAACCATTTTGTGACTTGATAAATGAATCACTGCCTTGTCTTGATTAGTTTATGAAAGCATGCAAGGAAAAGATGAACTCTTGTGGAATAGGTACACATTACATGCACACCATACAACTAAATAAAAATAATAGTTCCATTTTGGACTGGTGTTAAAAGCAGAAAAATTGGAAACTTTGATGGAGGATGAATTAGGATGAAAATATCGAAAAATTAAAATAGTTATTAATATAGACAATAATGAGGACAAGGAATGCAATTCTGAAGAAAAAATGTAGAGGGTGGCATACAAAGTTGTGATAATACAAGTCAAAAATGCATGGAGAAAAGTCAGGAGATTTGATGTTCAACATTGTTCGAACAAGTAGTCATTGACATTCTTATCTTCTGACCCTCTGGTTGCCTTATTAAAGCAATGTGACATTGTTGCAATCACTAAAATGATAGCAAACCTTTATCACACACACACACACACACACACACACACACATATATATATATATATATATATATATATATATATATATATATATGTGTATGGGTATACATAAAATAATTTGAACAGCATAACAAATCAACAGCAAAAATATCTAAACACAAAATATTGACAAAAATCAAAGTTATACTTGTGAAGGGTTTATGCCCTTTCCCCACTGTTGTGTGACTTCAGTATTTAGTATTTAAAAATTTTCTTTAGAAATTTAATAAATGTTTTTTATATTTTACACTTAACAGACATAAGCTTGTAAAGAGGGCTAGACAAGTCTCTTCCTAAAAGTATTACTCCAGTTTCAGGTGTCCCCATTTCCATGCTAAAAAGCCTGCATGTGTTTGCCAGACATCTATTACATCTACTTCTAACTCATGGCCCTATCTGCACTATATCTCTTGTCGGCCTAGTAGACAAAGCCTCACTTAGCCAGCACAGATGGCATCTGCTGGTATGTCCATCATACCTCTTTCAGTTCATCCATCACTGACCAATAATTGTTTGCAAACTCAGGCTGCTTGTGGCATATTTTTACATGTGCCACTAACATAAGCCTATGGCAGTATTTACTATATGAACAAATTCACAACATACAAAAAGCATAATACAAATGGAGTGCAGCATGAATCACAGCAGTAAAACATGGATAATATGTATCCTTTCCAACATATAAAACAGTTTACTATGCCATTACTAGTTGCAGGTCTCAATTTTTGCAGAGGAGTAGATGAACATGCCAGACTCTGTCACTTTAACATCTATTTGGAAAGACATTATTACTAGTAGCTTAGTTAATTTTGTCATTACTTCATAAGCTTTTATTAGCCACATACCGGTGGGTAGAAAGTTCCTTTTGTGCTAGTGGAACTACTGGAAGAAGCCCCAGTCACATGACTTCTGTCATAGAGTGGGGCACCACTGCTTCCTCCCATAAGGCTCATGGAGCTGATCATAGGCTTACTACATGAGATACCTTTAGAAGAAAAAAGAAAATCTCCTTACTTAACAGCATGCAGAACACAACAGTACAAGAACAACCTTTTTTAATGCAATCAAGAGAAAATCTTTCAATTTAATGTCTTTAAAAATATTTTAAAGCAGGGATAGCCAGTGAAATCAGAAAAAGTAAATCAAGCTCCATTGCAGATAACCCCCTATTAATTATCGTTCTGTTATTCAGAACCTTAAAAAGCAATTAAAAGGGCAACAATTAGCATTTCACAAAACAGAACTTTATCTGAGGAGCTTGTAGAACAACAAAAATATCTGGGCGTAGTTATGTTGCTAATGACATGCTGTACTCTGTTATAATGCTAGTGTATGTACACTGCTGCTACATTAACCTCTTTAAAAACAGTCACTTGCCACACTGAATAGATTTATAACCAACAAAAAGTACAGTAGCATTTGTAAGTACAATTGTATGAGAACTCATTGTAACAGCAGATGTTTGCATATGGTCTCTGTTGTAGTAGTACTCACAAGACATGCAAGTAAGTTACAAAGCTGATGTCTGCTGACTGGCCTGACTCTCAGAGTGCTACATTTATCGAGGTACAAGCCCATGTTCACCATATGCCGGGATGTACCCAGGTAATGCAGATAAAAAGGACATCTGCCTGCACTAGCTTATATTTCTTCTTTGATGGTAAAACTTAGAGACATCAAGTCCCATGACAGGTAAAAACTTTTTTTTTATTATAGGATGTGGCAGGAGAGCCCCCCCCCCACTGTGGTTTTCCACTCCTATCAATCTACACTTCTTGTGCAAGAGGCAAAAGAGAGTGATTAACCCAAGGAGGGAGGCTGATGGGAGTTAGTACTGTAACAGTGACCCTACAGGAACATTTACTGTTAAGGTGAGTTCTCAAACTCAACTGTACTGTATTTACCAAAAGATCACTATTACAACAGTATTCATAACACATGCAAAACAGACACCCATGACACTTCCACAGTTCAGGAAAGGATGGCTAGTAGCAACTGCCTAGGTTTCTCAGAGGATGATTTCAAGGATTGCCTTCTCATACCAGACTCTACCTGGACTGGACATCCAACTTACATTGCTTGGAGAATATATAGACTGATGCAAACGGCCTAGTTTGAGACCTGCCTAAAACAGGCTAAAGTGGTGAAAGCTGCTATACACGACTACAATCTCACCCATTCCTAAAGGGCCTTACAAGGCTGAGAACAGAGGAGGTAGTACTTATTAACAATGGTAAAATAAGGTATAGAATATTTTTATATACATGCCAAAGTGTTTTCTTGATAATGAAGCATAATGTGGTCCAACTTCCCCTCCCCTCTGTACAGCATGTCACCTCAGTCACATAGCAGTGTGTGCTGACAGCTTCTTTGACATTTTCCTTCCCCCAGCAACAGACTGCTGCTAAGTGCAAGTTTGCATAGCTATAAAGGATTAGACATTTCTTTTTACTTAACTTTACTCAAGTGTCACACCCTTTCCTGATGTACTGAATTATCCTAGACTTTGCTGTTACTTTCTCTGACTTCTCTACCACTCATTTACTAGGTTAGATGAATTGTCCCTCCACAGAGGATGTACTGCTGTTTGGGCAATTAGCCCAGGGATGGATTTTCTTTTGAACTCTCCTGCACCTGATCTTTTAAACCCATTCTGTCTTACAAATCTGCTACTCTCATTCACAGTTTCTAGGCTAACGACCTGGAGGGCGTTTCTAAGCCTAAGTAAATCTACCTTCAAAGAATAATGATGCCCTGTATCAGACAGGACACAGAGCCAGGCATTTATAAGTTACCTCTGTCCATAAGGGATATGGGTGCCAAGCCCAGTGTAAATTACTTATTCCCCATCCACTGGTGTAGGTTGTGCTTAAATTGGGTAATAGACTAAACTCAGCTTCACATGGATGGGAAAGCTCCAACCCAAAAATGCATCTTGCTGTAATGCTGAAATCCTTGAAAGCATTTGAAACAAAAGCAAAAAATAATGTATATATCCCATCACTCTTCATCCAATGTGCACACACGCCATTGTTTTAAAATATGAAAAGCCGGAGCTGTAGAGTAACGGGTCAGACACTACCTGGCAAGATTCACCACTTTTAATAAAAAATATATAAAAAAAAAAGAAAAGAAATCCTTTAACACAGTAGAAGAGTTAGAGCTATCATCTCCAAGCTTATCACTAAGGAACTGAGACTTCAGACTGTTAACAGAAAAACATACACATTTAAATAATGCAAATGTCATCCATTAATATCATATGACTGAAAACATCCAAATACTGAGGTCATCTGCTGACATCACAAGACTAAAAATCACATGGCTTAAAACATCCAGCTTTAACATTTAAAGACCCTCATTTTCTTAATGCCATTTAAAGCTCACTGAAGAATGAAGACCAAACTTACTATATGCATTCAAGACTATTTGCCATTTGTACTCTAAATATTCCAAATAGTCGTCCCCTACTACCACCCGCTTACACTGCTACTTTGCAAAATCAACAACAGTGAATAAAAATCCAACTAGAACACACTGTAGTGTGTTTAAACGGTTTACTATCAAAAGTGCGAATAGCACTCAGACGGTCATATACTCGAACATGGAAGGTCGTAATCGGTAATGTCGAAGGCAAAATAATCAATCTAGGAATGGTTTAACATGGGTCGAGGTAGGTGTTCAGTATTATTCAAAACTACAAACATCTCCCCTACCTCGACCCATGTTAAAACCATTCCTAGATTGATTATTTTGTCTTCGACATTACCGATTACGACCTTCCATGTTCGAGTATATGACAGTCGACGGAGTGCCGTTCGCACTTTTGATAGTAAACCGTTTAAACAGCACATTAGAATAATTTATTTTTCATTGCTCTAATCTTCTGATGGCCTTACCTACATTAACACTGTACATTACTCACCTAAACACAATGTTCAAACTCAGCCTCTCTATAGGCTACGTACCCACAGAGTGGCGCATAGCAACAGTTATCCCACTCCACAAAGGTGGAGCCATAACAGACCCCGGGAACTATCGCCCTATAAGCCTGACTAGCCTAGTCTGCAAGGCTATGGAGTGCATCATCATGGAACTCATTAACAGAGACACTGGGAACCTCCAAACATTGGACCCTACCCAGTTTGGCTTTAAGGGCTGATTATGCCTCCTAAACCTGGTGGAGTTCTTTGATACAGTTACCAAGGCTTTAGACGAGGGAAAGGAGGTCCACACAGCCTACCTAGACCTCGCAAAGGCTTTCAGCACCATTCCTCATTCTGGTATTATAGACAAGCTCACCAGCCTGAACATAAACCCCTACATCACGAGATGGGTTACCAATTGGCTCACGGATAGAACCCACACGGTGAGAGTTGTAGGCTCTTGGTCCGACTCTAAACCAGTTACAAGTGGCGTCCCCCAAGGCTCAGTCCTGGGACCCCTCCTGTTCGGTATATACTTCTCAGAGGTACAGGCAGGAGAGTCAATTATCGCCCCCAGTTTGCAGACTATGGCTGACCAAGTTCGCAGACTGCAAACTGGGGGCCATAATTGACTCTCCGGCTGATACAGACATCCTCCAGAAGGGTCTCACTAAGATGGATACCTGGTGTCAAAATCATGGCCTCAAGCTAAATGCCAAAAAGTGCATAGTCATCCCCTTTGGAAAAAACAAAGTACCCGCGAACTACCATATATGTGGTAATCCCCTAAATACAGAAAATATAATAAGGGATCTGGGGACCCAAGTAGATCGCAATCTCTCCTTTGATAACCATATTGCCAAGGTGGTTAGAAAATCCTTCTATGTGGTCCACCTAATCACAAAAGGGTTCGCATCTAGAACAACAGAGGTTATTGTGCCCCTCTACTCATCAGACCCATCATAGAGTGCAACATCCCCATTTGGGATGTACCTTACAAGACATCTGCAACCGCTGGAAAGACCACATAGGTACCTCACCAAGAGGATTACTGGCCTCAAACAGATGCCCTATGCAGCCCGACTGAAGAAACTCCAGCTGTACTCGGTTGCATACCGCTTACTCAGAGGTGATCTCTGCCTGACATACAAGGCCATGTCCAACCCAGAATTGATGGACATGCTCCACCTAAAAAAAACAAATCCCCAAGAGCCACACGCTCTAGGGATCTAAACCTCACCACAATGATAAATAGGACGTGCTAGAGGGATAGGTTCCTGTCCCAGAGACTCCCCATGCTTTGGAACAGGATTCCAATCTACATTAGGCAGAGCCCCTCACTCTTCAAGAGAAACATTTATGAGTGGATGGGAAACAGAAAATTTACCCGGGGATCACTGCAGTGGCTCTGCTGGACAGAGGGACAGGGAACTAATGGGTCTGCTGGACAGAGGCACAGGGAACTAATCTAAGGGGGCGGCGAAAGCCAACACAATCTGGCAAGGCTTATAGATGCCCATGGGCAGACAGCCTAGTACTTACCTATGAACCTATTAAAACTTTCACGTGAGCCACAACCTGCCACTCCGCTCTTTCATCTTTTCGTGTTTTTAGATAATAAAAAGTGAGAAGTTTCTTTGCTTCATTTTTGTGGTTTTAGTCCTTTAAAAACAGTTTGGGATCTGTTCTCCTACAAAGAATGACATGCAGCCATGTCCATAGTTTCCACCACACTACTTAGTTTTCCTCTTTCTGTCCTAGCCTTACAGGCTATAGGTAAGAAATACATTGCAAACTATCCTTACTTTATGGTTCAACAACAATTGGCTCAAACTATTTGTGCAACCTTATTGTGCATATCTTAATTATTCATATCAGCTAATGTACATTTGCAGTGTATGTATGGTCCTTTTATATTCTGTACTGTTGTTTCTGGATACTTAGCATTTTTAGGTGATTTCTGTTCCAAAGCCTGCTGACTATTAAGCTTCCCCTCAACTGGACAGTGCCAGTCATTCTCCAACTCTGGAGATATCACCCAATGATGAGGCAAGAGGTATCCAAGGGGGAGTCATATAAAAATCCACTAGGATGTCTTACAGTCTAGCTGGCATCCCAGCAAAGTTACCAACTGAATATCCAGCCTTATTTCTAGGCAAGTGGGAGGACATGTAAACATCAGTGTGCTGACCCACAATTCCCTCCTCTTCAGTGTGCAGCACTGCCACACACTAGCTATAAAGGTTACCACCCACTGGTGGCTTGATAAGCCTAATACTCACTTCCATGACATCCCTCTGAATCTCCACCCCTCCTTCAAAGAACAGTGATAGTGTACCTTCTATGGCCCCTTTAGGAATGGGTGAGATTGTAGTCACAACCTCCCCACCAACCCTGATAGGTCGACCAGTACTGTACACCTGTGACAAAACATGCCTAAGCCACTAGCTTACCTTTGGTTGCCTAGGCCATAGTCAGGGCTTTATCCCTTTATATCACCAGTGCTGGTTTCCAGCAGATTCCTCTTCCTGGATGTTCTCATCCCACTGTATCTTCTTGATAACTCGTCAAATAAGCAAACTAAGCTTTGAGAAAAATTAATGTCCGATTCAGTTACCCACTTCTTCAATACTGCTGGATCCCCACAACGATGGTGAAAAAGTAAAGAATATAAAGTGATAATATGGGAATATACAAGCCAAGATTCCCATTTTATATGGCCACACCCCTATTAAGAGATCTCCACATTACACTGAAAATGCATAGCTTGTACTTTGTCATATTACCATTTTTAGATTTTATATTATGCAAGTTAAGCTGTTTACTGACCTTGAATGTTCTTTTTGAAATCTACATTAATGTGTCTTACCAGTGAAAGTGCCATGTTGTGAGCTTCCAGGAGTTATGAAATTAAGAGGTACGTGTGGGGCTCCACTGATGTATTCATGAGGAAATGGTCCATTGGGGCTCTTGTAACGCCGGCATACCACTCGTTGGCATACGAAGTAGATTCCTCCAACGACAAACACTAACAAAATTATACCAATGACTGGCCCGATTGCAGTGTTATGGGAAGGCAGCTCATCTACAGTGGTTAGGCCTAAAAAAACACCAGGAAAAGCTAAAGTCAAGTTTTGCTACAACCTGTGCTCTTCTAAAAGAGCAAAAATATAATATAAATTATACCTCTGTAGAGAACATTATATTCAGTTACGTTTTTCAAATTAAAGACGATGTCCTACCATTGTCATAATGTGGTATAGAATATACATGTCAAGTGAGCAGTATAATTTGTAGCATATGTTTAACAGTATCACACTTGTTTACATTTCTGGGTACTCTGTAAAATGCAAGAGAATATACAAGTACACAAACCACACACCACAAAATGTACTGTACTTTTCAAATAAGTAAAAATATTTATTTTCACTCATGTCCTGCCAAAGCATAAAATTAAGCATAACATTCTGAAGCAAAAGCTACAGTTGTGCAAGTAGACTTATAACAGTAGACATTTGAATTATCACAGTTGGAGTAGCCTTAGGTATATGGATTATATCTTGCATAGGATGCAACAGACAGCTTCCAAAGCTTCAGGCACCTTCTAAACACCCAAAGAGTCTGTCAGCTTAAGCTGAGCTGACTAAAAAGAGGTCTGTGCCCCAAACCATTCAGAGCTTTCATGCCAACAGAGAGAGAGAGACTGAGCCCTGAAAGGACAATGCTATGAAAAACAAAAAGCAAATGTCCACATCTTAGCATACACAACACACCAAAAAACAAGAGGGAGGGGGGGCAGCTACTGCAGCAATGACTATTTGAACATCTACTTTTATGGGAAGTTTACTTGCACAACTATACTCGGTGCATCATACTGATCACTGCTGCAATAGCCTTAGCTATATGGGTGGATTACACTAGCTTACTAAATTTGGGAAGTGGAATGAGAAGGGTTACCCAGGGTAGAGTCGTCCCTAGAGAATGGTCCTAGCAAATCTTGATCTAGACCTAGACCTACAGAAGGAATCACGCTTGCAATGCTTTTGTAAAAAGTATGTACAGAGGACCAAGTTGCTGCTTTGGAATACTTCTAGAATACAACACTTTCAAAAAAAGCTACAGATGAAACCAAAGCCTTGTTAGGGAGGGCCTTGACCCTGCCTGGAGTACTTTTGTTGTGGCGAGTATGACAAAAGCTAACAGCCTTAGACAACAATTTGGAAATAATCTGTTTTGATGCAAGTTGTCCCCTCTTACCTTCACAAGAAATGAACATTGATACAAAGACCTGAAAGATGTACTTCTGTCAAAATAGTACCAGAGTTGTCTGTGGAGTAGGCTTTCCCCCTCATTTTTAGGGTCAAGAAACAGAATGGGGAGATGGATTTTTTGGCTTACAGTAAACTAAGGATACTACTTTAGGCATAAAAGAAAGATTAGTTCTCAAAGAAAGCCTGCACATGTGGAAAATGAGATAGGGCTGACTCATCATAAGAGCCTGCAACTCAAATACTCTTCTTACAGGTGTCAGAGCAATCAGCAAAACTGTTTTCCGTGTTAACAACCTTAAGTTAGCCATATTAGCTGGTTCAAATAGAGCAAGTGTTAGCTTCTCTAACACAAAATTAAGATCCCCAGGAGGAGCCACAGGTTTCCTGGAGGCCTCTTATGTAAACCCCCTTTAAGAACATCTGGTCATGAGACTGCCTTGATAAAGAAGGCTTCATAGGCAGACATGCTGAAATGGCCGATAAATGAACCTTGACAGAGGAATAAGAAAGACCATATGACAGTAGCTCACACTACTACTATATAACCAGAGAACAACTAGCCATAAATGGGTGCTGGTTATGTTGTTGGCTTCAACTAGAAAACCTTTTCCATTTGGTAATATATGATTTTTAGTAGCAGGCTTTCTTGTCTCCAACAGTACCTGCTGCATGTCCTCAGAAAACAAGTGCCTAAAAGGAATTAGGACCCTATCATCCAAGCAGTCAACTGAAGATGACTGATATTATTTATTATTATTTATTTATTTACATTTGTTGACCGGGAGAGTCTGTTGGAGTGTATCAAACACCCCTGTTCTTCTGCAAGTAGATCCATTCTAGGAGGAAGCTTGTGGTAATTGCCTCTGACCATTTCCAAAAGAAGGGAGAACCACAATTTCCTGGACCAGAAGGGTGTCACAGCAATGATCTTTGGAGGGGGGGGGGTTCCTTCTGAATCTTCAGAAGTACCCTGGACAATAGTGGAAAAGGTGAAAAGCCATAAGGATAATTTCAGACCAAAGAAAAGAAAAGGCATCTGTCTTTCAGGACTTCTAACACAGAGTCCTGGAACAGAATTTTGCCAGTTGACTGTTCAGACAGTAGGAAAATATTTCTACTTCAGGAACTCCCCACTGATGGATCAAATCATGGAAGATCCCTGACCTAGTTTCCATTTGTGAGGGATTCTGCCATGGTCCTGCTCAGCTTGGCTGCCATACAATTTTGCTCTGACAGAATGTCGGATGCCTGTAGAGCAAGCTTGTGCTGGGAAGCTACATCCCAAGCTAACATGGCTAATCAGCAAAGGTGGTATGCACTGGTTCCCTCTTGCTTGTTAATGTACCACATGACTGTGGTATTGTCTGTAACCAACTGAAGGGGTCCCACAGACCAAAGACATGTCAATGAGTTGAATGTCTTGACCAGGCAAGAGTCTTCTTGATATGTATGTGCTTGCATGTATCCTTGGTGTCCCATACCTGCTGCACTTTTAGACCTCCCAAATCTGCTCCTCAAGCAAAGTCAGAAGCATCTGTGGTGACTGCTTTGGAATGGGGATAGAGAAGAGGAGACCTGGATTTAAGGATATTTGTTTCCACCAAAACATTTCTCTTCTGACAAACTCTAGTACTGGGATCTGAAAAGATGAAGGGTGTTGATGCTGGGACGAAAGAGATTTCATATACCACTGTATCTTATGTGGAGTCTTGCAAGGGGTGTCATGAGAATCCTAGATGCCATGAGACCCAACATTACGAGGTATTCCCTTGCAGTGACTGAAGTCTGGGTGGAAAACCTTAGAAATAGATCTCGATAAAGATCTATTTTTTCTTGTAAAAGAAAAGCTCCTTGAGCTGAGGTGTCTAGTTGACATCACATGAACATAATACTGTGTGAGGGGAGTCAAACAAAGACTTTTGAATGTTCTCTTGGAATCTTAGCTTGTGCAAAAGATTTCTCACCCAAGAGTGTGACTCCTGACACTTTGAAAGAGACTCTGCAAAGATAAGCAAGTCCTATAAATATGGAAAGTGTGAATACCCTGTAGCCTGCAATGAGGTACAACTGGAGCCAAACACATTGTGAACACACTTCGTGCAGTGGATAGCCCCAAAAGATAAGGCAAAGAACTGATAATGTGATCCAGACGCACAAAATCTCAAGGAACACCTAAAGACTGGATGAATATATGTGATAAGCATATTTTAAGCCTAGTATTACCAAGAAACTTAGAAGAGGTAACAGGTAGTGAAGTGACATCATTTTGAATTTGGGCACTATCACAAACAGATTTAGGAAAGAAAGATCCAGACCTGGTCTCCAAGCATTTTCTTGTTTGGCAATATCATCTTTAATAAAACCCCTTCCCCACCTGTAAAGGAAGAACTGGCTCTACTACTCCTTGGGACAGCATGTGATGAAGAACAGGAAGAAACAAATGTCTTTGATCTGTAGGATGAGGAATGATCCTTGTAAGAAGGAATTTCCACTCACTACCATCTGTAACTCTACTGAATGATTTTCAGACCACATTGGTCTAAACAATCTGTTGCCAAGGAGAAAAACAGATTCAGACTTTCTGGAAGAGAACAGGGATCAGGGTGGGAGTGGGTCACAAGGTCTCCTGGACAGTCACTCAGACTTGCTGGATTGTCCTTGGCTTTTGAGGTTTGAGACTTCTTTTTGGAAAACCCTTGCCACTTCTTAAATGTCTGTTACCTGAATTCTGCTGAGACTTTATTCTTTTTTTTTCCTTTTTCTTTTTTGCTAAAATCACACAAGGAGAAAATTAATTGGAGAATTTGAAAAAGGAAGGCTGAAAAATTCTTTGGATCAGCTTGTCCCTTTCGTCACACTTTTTGATGATCTCTGCAGCAGAGGCGCCCAAACAATACATCCCTATCTAAGGGAGAATTTCAAATCTCATTTTTTTAATTATATGGGAGGTTCTGAGAATGCAGCCAAGCAAACCTCTAAAACAGTACCGGTGGCCAAAGCCCTGGAAGAGTATCACCAGAATCACACACACACAACACACTGCAAACAGCGAGTACTGCCTTGTGTGACAGAAGTAACCCAGTAATTTACAGCAGTTTTTTCTCATAAGAAAAAAAAACTGCAGATAAAACATTCCTCATGCTCTCACAGTATGTCAGAACAAACTTTACCATACAAGACTTACAACTTAAAATTCTGATCATCAAAGTTGCAGAAGTATACACTTTTTCCCATACCCATCAACAAAGTTTCCCATCCTTATTAGAAAGAGTAGGATTGAAATTAATTGCTTAGCAGCAGTGGAGTCAACTATGGTTATAGCAGCTTGGTTAGGTTTGGGAATCGTGTACAAACCCTTAAAAGACCTATACATCCTATCAATCCTTTTTAAGGGCAGCTAGTTAGCTGGCTGACTATCAGGAAAACTGCAAGCAGTAAGTCGCACATCATCAAAAACAGACAGGATAGGAAGAATGGGTCTATGTTCTGTTAAATCCTTCTGTAACAACTCTCAGTATTTTTTGAGGGACTGAGAAACCTTAGTGCTCTCTCAATGAAAACAGAGGCATTCTAGCAATAGTCTTTAGAAAAAAAGAAACCCTCAAAGGAAGAATCAGAAACTGTATTTTCCTTTGAGTCTGAATCAGAAATCAAGGGACAAAACCCCAAATCTGTTCTTGCATCTTCCTGTTCAGATTCAAAATCTTGAAGAGGCATCCCTCTTCCTTTTACCAGAAACTGCATGACAAGAAGTATCAATAGCCTGAATTAAACCTTGAGCCAGTCCCAGTAAACTACTCCAATCCAAAGAAATCTGAGAAGTAGATATGTACTTGGTTTTCTGTTTCTTTTTAACGGGAGAAATGGGGCCAACTGTGTCACTAACATTAGCTGCTACTACCCCAGGGATAGGCACAGCTTTCTGACATAGGTTCATAGGTATGTACTAGGCTAATGGCCCTGGAGCCTTTACAAGCCTAGCCCATAGAAGTGCCCTAGAATCGTGCTGCCCGACATTAGTTCCCAGTCTCTCTATCAAGGAGAGCCACTGGAGTGATCCCCGGGGTGAACTTTCTATTATCCATCCACTCATCAAGATTTCTCTTGAAGAGGGACAGCGAGGTGCTCTGCTTGACCTGTATGGGAAGTCTATTCCAGAGCATGGGCAGTCTCTGGGTTATGAACCTGTCCCTCCAGCATGTTCTGTTGATTGTGGTGATGAGGTGTGGTGAGGAGGGACTGGGATTTCTTTAGATGTAGCATTTCTAACAGAGCCGGGTCAGGCATAGCTTTGTAAGTCAAGCAGAGATCACTCTAAGTAGGTGATATGAGAAAGAATAGCTGGTGTCTTTTGAGTCGGTGTAGGGCATGTGTTTAATGGCTAGGATTCTCTTTGTGAGGTACTTCTGTGGCCCCTCCAGCTGTTGCAGGTGTCTAGTGACGTACATGCCAAATGGGGCATTATACTCAATGACTGGTCTAATGAGGGAAGAGTAGAGAGAGATGATGACCTCTTTCTTCCTGGATGCAAATCTCTTGGAAGTGAGATGTGCCATATAGAAGGACTTTCTGACCACAGTGGCAATGTGGTGGTTGAAGGAGAGTTTGCTGTCAACCTGCATCCCCAGATCTCTTATAACACACCTTCAGTGTTCAGTGAGTTCCCACTGATGTGGTAATTAGTGGGAACTGAGGTTTTACCAAAGGGGATGACTATGCATTTTTTGGTGTTAAGCTTAAGGCCATGGTTTTGACACCAGTCACTGGTCTCAGTGAGGCCTTTCTGCAGGATGTCTATATCACTTGGGGAGTTAATGGCTCCCAGCTTGCAGACACTTGCAAACTTGGTCAGCCAGAGTCCCTTTGTGTTGGCCTGGACTTCTGAGAAGTTGATGCTGAACAGGAGAGGACCCAGGACCGATCCCTGCGCAACTCCAATCGTGACTGGTCAGCAGTTGGAGTTGGAGCCCGCTACTTTGACACTGTCTGTTCTATCTGTGAGCCAGTTTGCAACCCACCTAATGATATAGGGGTTGATGCCTAGTTTGGTGTTTATCAATAATTCGCAAGTGAGGAATAGTATATCAAAGGCCTTGGCCAGATCGATGTAGGCTGTATGTACTGCCTTACTTTCATCCACAGCCCTAGTGACTGACTTAAAGAAGTCAACCAGGTTGAGCAGGCATTATCTCCTTTTCACAAAGCCAAACTGCGTGGGGTCTAGAGTTTGGAGATTTCCTATATCTTTGTTAATCAGGTCCATAGCTTTACATATCAGACTCATCAGGCTAATGGGGCAATAATTCCCAGGGTCTGTAGTCGCTCCCCCTTTATGGAGACTGATGACTGTAGCAGTGCGCCATTCAGTAGGGAGGGGAGGCTCTGACTGAACACAGCACACAGATGTGGTGCAGTTCACTTTGTACTCCATGCAGAACACAGCCATGGATATTATCGGGTCCCATGGAAGCTGTATTCTTGGCCTTGGACAATGCAGTTTTTAACCTGTGCTGCAGTAATTCTGGGTGCCTGGCATTCTTCCAGTATTGTGATTGGTCCTTGGGGGGGGGGGTAAAGCTGGCACTGAATCTGTCGGCCAGTATGTTGGCAATATCTGTTGGCTCACTATAGGAGGTACCATTGTGCAGTAACTCAGAGCAAATTTGGGTATTGCCATGGAGTTTCTTGATATAACAATAGAAGGCTTTGTGATTGTTTTTAGTGTCTGCCACAATTCTGTCTTCATAGCTGGCTTTGGAGGATTTCATGAGGGATCTCAAATCTTTGTTGAGGCTAATAAGAGAGTTTTTCCAGTCTTCGGACTTCACCTTTTTCTGCAACAGTTTCTTCCTTCTGTTGTAGAGTTTATTAATGGCAGGGGACCACCAGATTGGCTGTCTTTTTTTTGGAGGAGAGGGTCTTGGTTCTGTTGGGTATGGCTAGTTCCATGCATTTATGTACATGTTCGTACAGTACACTGGCGTATGATTCGGCAGCTATTTTCCATTGGCATGGGTGCCGTAAAGTTAGCCACCTCTGTTTTTAGGAGCCCAAAGTCAGCTTTGGAGAAGTTTTTCAAGGTGGTTACCTTTGTGGAGGGTGTGGGTGAGATGTGGATTTCCATGGTGATTAGTTTATGGTCGGATAGGACCAGGGAGGGATTGACTATTGGTGTAGTGTTAACCTGTGTTAGTAATAAGCAGGTCAAGGATGTTGCTTCCTCTAGTGGGGGTCAGAATGAGCTGGTCCTGGGCATTGGAAATGATGAATTCCAGGAAGCGTTAGGCCAGTGTATTGGTGCTTGAGTAGTTTTCCCAGTTGATGGAAGGGTAGTTGAAGTCTCCTAGTATGAGAGTGTTGGGTTGGACCTTGATAGATTCCAGGGTGCTTAGGAACGTGGAGTGATAGTCTAGGGACACGGTTGGGGACCTATAGCAGGCTATGATCTGGATCGCCATCTTACCCAATGTCAGTTGTACTTGAATATCTCAAATGAGTTATGCTGGGTACTAGTCTGGAGGTGTGCTTATCCTTCCTTCATGAATATGGAACCACCACAGCGCCTTTGGAGCTTCGGTTGATGTTTCTAGGCCAAAAGGTGTGGAATGAGTTACAGCCTGGTAGCACAGGGGTGCTGCCGCTTTAAAACCAGGTCTCCGTTACAGCACAAATGTTGATGTTCTCCATTTTGAAGAGTGCTTCGAGCGAGTGCATCTTGATATTTAGACTTCTAGCGTTGAGCAGCATAACCCTCAGATTGCAATTATTTACAGCTGTTATGGTGGTAATTTGGTCTGTGGAGCATCGCCTAAAAAAGGCACTATAGGGGTGGCAAGAGTCATAGCCAGTACCCAGAAACCCAGGGTGACAAATGCAGAATGTCTCTGGCAAAGCCTCGAGGTCTGTCAATCATGTCATCTTAAGCAGACAGATACTGGATCCCCTTAGAATGACACCAGAAACTTAGCAAATTGTTGAAATTAATCATTTTTTGTTTGTATTGCAGTATCATTCTGGGTGATGGTAGGATACTGCTCAGGGCTAAGATCATACCTGCCCAGGTTACATAATACGAGAGCTCCACCATGTCTCTTTTCATGTAGTCTAGGGAGGTGCATCTCAGGTCATTCACACCCACACGGACAATGACAGAGTCAAACTTGTACTTGTTGTGGCGTGACCCGAGTGCGTGTGCTGTGTGTTGGATTCTGGCACCTGATAGTTGACTGTTACTTTCTCCTTATTCAACCTAGTGAGTGGGACATCAGTGTGCCTCACTATTGAGTCCCCTATAATTAGTGTACAGGGGCTTAGGTTGAGGGGCACACTGTGGAGGTGAGCTATATGTCCTGCACTATGTGCTGTGTTGTGGTGGTTGTCTGCATTTCTGTCTTGGAGGTCTCTGCTGTTTGTCCAAATTTCTATTGAGAGCCTCCACTATTGAAAACCTTCCCTAATCCCTCTCCCTCTCCCAAGGACTGACCAGAGTAGCTCTCCCTTGCCTACTGAGGGAATCTCAACAGATGCAAAAGACATGACTAACCTCTGGCCAATAGTGGTTGTAAGTGCTACACCAGAGAGATTTGGGGTAAAATTTGAGTGGTTTGTGGTACAGCAAATGGCGGCTGAGGCAATTTGCTAGCATGATGTGGTGATAAAGGCTCTTTGCTTAACTTTTTCTTTTTGTGGCTAGAAGACAGACTGTGGGAGTGGGACCAACAATCTGTTCCATGATCAAGCCGAAAATGGTGCCTCTTTCCCAGGGAAGACAAGCAGCAAATGCTGGTAAAACTACCACTCTACAGAAGCTACTTTTTTAACAGAAAAAAAAAACTCAGTAAAAAGCACTTTCAAAGAAAATGGCAGCCCCCAGAATGGAAAATTAAATGCAATTTCCACACACAAAATGTTATCAGTTAGTTTACACTACTTTAAAACAGAAAAAAACAGTGCTCTGTTTAAAATTGCATTACAGTCTTGAGCCATTAAACTCAATACTCCTAGCTTTAAAATACCTTTCCTGAAGAGGAAAGTAATAAAACTTAAGTAAATGCAAGAAAATGTAAGTTTTGTTTTCCCAAAGGGAGTTTATCTGACCAGCAAAAGAAAGCATAAGCCGAACATTGATCTTCAAAAGCCTTAGAGGAGCATACTCCATCAGCAGTAACTCTCTGAAGAACTTTATACTCTGAAACTTGTCCTTTACTCAGCTCATCTTAAGCTGCTTGACAGTTTAGGCATGTGGAAGGAGATATGTAGCTTTGGAAGCTGGTCAGCTGTTACAGCCTCGGCAGGACATAGCCCATATAGCTAAGGCTCCTTCCTGCAGCAGTTATCAATATGAAGAACACTCCCAAATACAGCAGCTTAATCTGGTCAATAACATGCAGTACAACTAGTAGCCATTAGATGTCAATGCTGAGCAACTGATTAAATGAGTTGGCCTGGCAAAGGAAGTTAACCTGCAAAACCAGCAATTAAAAACAGCTTTTGAATCAATGCACTTCTTGTGCTCTTTATGCTGACCAAGCACTTGGAAACTTCTGCTCATTGCCTCCCAGATAAATTATTGTTGAGAGAGTCAACACTTCCCTTTAAGGCTTGATCTTTAAAAAGTGGTTAGGTGACATTTGAACATGAAAGTTAGAGTTACGTAAAGTGAAAAAGAAGCATGAAATGTTTACACTCAGTACTACGAGAAGTTATGGGTGAATAGCAACCCAACCCAACAAAAAAGATGGCACTAATTTGTTAATAATCCCAGTATGAATAAGGTCTCAGCATCAGCAAGTCAATGAATTATTCCAGCTTCTATGTCCCTGAGCTCAACACCAGAGTTCAGCACTTTTGAAGTTCAACACACTAGCCTTTAGATAAAAATGGACCAAGATACACCTGATAATGGCTTCCTCAATGTCATGAACGCACACTCTCAAAGCAGTTAGTGTCATACATTCATACTTGCATCTAGGAAAACTACTCACCTACCACCACATCAGCATGATAATGTCTACATATAGATAGCACCCATACCTCTCAGCCTCTTGGAGCAAGAATCCTGGACAAAGACAGAAATAATGGGGGGGAGGGGTAAAGGCCCAAAATCAGGGAGAGATTTTAAATATTGATCTTGCACACTTTGAAAGTTATTAGGTTTTAACAATGCATTTTCTGAAGGAAATGAAGTCTGAAACTCAAATAACAGTATATAGCAACTTAGCAACTTCAAAACTGGATGATTTACCAGGAAACCACACATTTTATGAGGAGCGCACCAAAAACATGAAGCAAAAGTCTGGACATTCTATGAAAATCTGGACAGTTGAGAGGTAAGAGGAGTGATGCTCAACAGTAGCCTTACTCTAGGGTAGTGGAATCCTTTTTTAATACAGTCCTCCACTAATGATTGAGATTATCCTCACAGACACTCTAAGGACCCATTCATCCCCATGAGGACTCTACAAACTGATTTGCTTTTTGAGAGTGAAATGTGAATGTACTAGGAATAATGCCATCATTCTGATTACGATTTTTTTTTTTTTGCATCTACAACTCCTGGCATGTGCTCAAGTCCAAGGGGTTGGTGTGCAATAGGCCTTTGTGATGCAAGCCATGCATCCACATCATGTGATCAAAAGGACCTACCCTCCTTGTAATAACAACCTTTTTTTGACTATTCTAACATGGAGTGTGCGCCCAAAAGAACATGACCCTCACTTCCCTTTGACAAAAGGTGAGCAGGCTTAAACCTAGACATTCTTCCCCTTCTCCCTGCAAGCTCAAACAAGCACTGAACTTTTAGTTGAAGTTGGGTCAGCTGGGTCATTCGGTACTATCGCTCTTCACTGTTGGAACTGGCAACGGTGGGGCAATCTTTGATGTGACCACGAAAGCTACATGGTCATCCATCAGATGAGAATATACAAAACCTGCCAAACAGAGCTCTAAGCCCCATGTATGCCTTCTTGAAAGTGGGGTAAATGTCAGCCTGTAAAAGTGTGATGAGTGACCTTAATTCCACACTTTAAAATAATTAATATGCAATGTGTAACTAAATCCTAGGGATACTACAGCTCTATTTATTTTACGGAGCTGGGTGTTAATTTAAAATTCAGACCTTGCAATTTTACTATTTATTCATACATTATGTCATCCTTGAACCACTATGCTACTGCTGTTTGCTTGTAAAGTATGCAGTACCATACCAGACTGGATCCAACACTGAACATCTGGAATGTCTTCTCCCAGAAGATTCAGTTTTTGGACTGTATAAAAATACTTCTCACAAATATGAAAGAAGACTGGGTTGCACGTAACTTGAGCACTACTTCCATCCAATTCAACTTCTTCAAGCATCTGTTATTAGTACAAATAGTAGCTAGAGCCCCTTCATATGACCCAAGTTCATCCTCTCCCTCTGAAACAAACGAGTTTAAGAAACTTTGGTTTACAAGGGGCCTGAGTTCCTTGGTTTCTGTGGCACAAAACAGAATTTGGAATAAAATCCTAACCCCTCTGGTCTGATGAGACTTCCTTTTTGGTCACTTTGCTTAAAAGGTGCAGCATATTCAATTCGGCCACATTTTTATGAGGAGGGGAGAAGGAGGGACTGTGGATGAAAGGAAAAGTAGTCTAGTAACACTGGAATAATAGCCCTCATCCAAGGGTTGGTTCTGACAGACAGCCATCCCACCTGACGGCTTCCAGGGGAAGCAGCAGGACAAAGTCTCAGGACTTTGATTCCTCCATAGAGGAACTGTGGTTGACTAGAGATTTGTGAGGAACCCATTCATGGTATTTACAACCTTTCTGGTCTTTGTCTGCCTGCTGGGAGCAGAATAAAGCCAGCTTTTGAGAGTCACAGTCCTCCAGTTTTCCTGTATAGCTGATGGTACCAGTTACATGGCTTTTCCATACATGCCACCCAGTACTCACGGGTAGAGTTCTTATCTCACTTTGTGATTTTCTCAATGGAATCTCATTTTTGAGTGAACTTAGGAGGCTTGCTGGCATCACCTTGCTGCTCTCCTATGTGAAGTAATAATTATACGTTTCTTGAAAAAACAAATGGTATACCCTGCCTAGAAATGTTTGCTTGTTGGCGCATACATAAAACATCAAAATTCAGCTGCAGTAGCTGGTGTTGTCTCTTATCAATAGAAAATTCAAATTCTCATTTTACAGACTAAAATGTAATACGTGAATAATGAGTATATAATAAGAAACTGAGCAAAATGTTTATTTATGACATTACAGATTTTCCTTCTGGTGAGTTGATGCTTGCTATGGTTTATAATGACTACATTTTCTTTGAGCTTCATCTTCTAGCCTGGATACCATGATCCAGCTTTGAAGTATCATCTCACAAGGAAGATGTAGAGAGTCAATAATCACTTACACAGTTTGGCTATAGTTATTGCATGGGTTCATAGGTTAGTACTAGGCTATCGGCCCCAGGGCCTATACAAGCCTAGCCATAACAATTCCCTGGCCATTTCTTCCCACACTATTTACTTCCTTGGACCCCTGTCTAGCAGGACGACTGACGTGATCCCTGGGGTGAATTTCCTTTCTCCCATCCAGTCATCAAGGTTCCTTTTGAAAAAGGCCAAAGAGGTGCTCTGCTTGACATGTATGGGCAGGCTATTCCAGAGTCTGGGGAGTCTCTGGGTCAGGAACCTATCCCTCCAGCATGTTTTGTTTATTGTGATGACAAGGTTTAGATCCCTGGAGCGTGTGGCTCTGAGGGATTGGGATTTCTTTAAGTGTAGCATGTCCAACAGCTTTGGGTTTGACATGGCCTTGTATGTTAAGCAGAAATCACCTCAGAGTAGACGATATGCGACAGAGTATAGTTGGAGTTTTTTAAGGTGGTCAGCATAGGGCATCTGCTTTAGGCCTGTGATTCTTTTAGTGAGGTATTTCGGCGGCCTTTCCAGTTGTTGCAGATGTCTTGAGAGGTACATACCACATAGGGTGTTGTATTCTACAATGGGTCTAATGAGGGATGAGTACAGTGGGACAATGACCTCCTTTTTTCTGGATGAAAAGCCCTTAGTGATGAGGTGTGCCACATAGGATTTCCTGACTGTTGTGGCGATGTGGTTACTGAAGGTGAGACCACTGTCCACCTGTGTCCCTAAGTCTCTTATCACACTTTCGGTGTTTAGTGTACTGCCACCTATGTGGCAATTCACGGGTGCATGTTTTTCCCCCAAAGGGGATAACTATACATTTCTTGGCATTGAGCTTGAGCCCATGGCTCTGGCACCAAGCATCTGTTTCTGTAAGGCCCTTTTGTAGACTATCTACATAATTTGGGGATTCAATAATGGCTCCCAGTTTGCAGTCATCTGCAAACTTTTTTAGCCAGAGTCCCTTACTGTTGGCCTGTACTTCACAGAAGTAGATGCCAAACAAGAGAGGTCCCAGGACTGAACCCTGA
The DNA here is from genome assembly GCF_019279795.1 of Protopterus annectens. Taxonomy (NCBI): domain Eukaryota; kingdom Metazoa; phylum Chordata; order Ceratodontiformes; family Protopteridae; genus Protopterus; species Protopterus annectens. The sequence goes on along the minus strand of NC_056731.1, from coordinate 1,891,569,247 downwards.
GGTACTCCACTTGTCTGGAGCTGGATTTGGAGTCAGCTACTTTTACAGTGTGGGTTCTGTCAGTAAGCCAGTTGGCAACCCATCGAGTGAAGTAGCGATTAATGCCCAGCTTTGTAAGTTTATCTATGATTCCGGAGTGGGGGATGGTGTCAAAGGCCTTGGCGAGGTCCAGATTGGATGTGTGGACTGCCTCACCCTTGTCCACAGCTCTGGAGACCGATTCAAAGAAGTCAATCAGGTTCAGGAGACAAGATCGGCCCTTAACGAACCCAAACTGGGTGGGGTCCAGTGTTTTAAGGTTGCCAATGTCTTTGTTTATAAGTTCCATGATAATACATTCCATGGCCTTGCAAGATCAGGCTCGTCAGACTGATGGGGCGGTAGTTCCCGGGATCCAAGGTGGATCCCCCCTTGTGGAGTGGGATAACTGTAGCTGTGCACCACTCAGTGGGCATGAAGCCTGAGGTGAGGGTGTGATTAAACATGACACTTAAGTGAGGTGTCAGTTAATTTTGTATTTCATGTAGTACACAGCCCGGGATGTCATCTGGTCCCATGGAAGCTGTATTCTTAGCTTTGGAGAGTGTGTTTTTGACCTGTGTGGCCGTTATTACCGGAATTTGGCAATCTTCTGGTATTGAGATGGGCCATTTAAAGGATGAGAAGGGGGTGAAGTTGGCACTGAATCGATCTGCCAGGATTATTGGCAATATCCTTGGGATCAGTATATTTAATGCCATTCTGTTGTAGCTCAGAGCAGATCTGAGCATTGCCATTTAGATTCTTGACATAGTTATAGAATGCCTTGTGGTTGTCTTTGGAATCTTTGGCAATTTTACTTTCGTAACTAGCTTTGGAGGATTTTATGAGGGATCTCAGCTTCATACTGAGGCTGGTAAGGGAGTTTTTTGCATCCTGGGATTTTCCTATTTTCTGCAACAGTTTCTTCCTTTTGTTGTAAAGTTTGTTTATGGCAGGGGACTACCAAATTGGCTTCCTTTTATTGGAGGAGAGCATCTTGGTTCTATTTGGGATGGCATGATTCATGCATGAGTGGATGTGCTCGTACAGTGCCTTAGTGTAGGACTCAGCAGTCGAACTTTCAGTTCCCATCTGCATGGGTGTCATGAAGTTTGTAACTTCTAACTTGAGTAGAATGAAGCTGGCTTTGGAGAAGTTTTTTATGGAGGTTTCCTTACTGGGGGGTGGGGATGGGATGTGGATGTTAAGGGTGATTAGCTTATGGTCTGACCTGACCAACGAGGGGGTGACCACACATGTGGAGCATCGATTTTCCATGTTGGTAATGACCAGGTCTAGGATATTAGAGCCCCTGGTGGGACTATGGATTAGTTTAGTTAAGAACTAAAAGTGGCAGACTCCCATCCAGAAGCAAAGGACCCTTGATTATGATTGAGAGACAAGCATCCTGGAGGTCTAAAGAAGGGATCCAGTCTGCTGAGCAAAGAAAAGACAAGAATGAATGAAAAGTTAACATATGGAATCAGCCTCTGGAGGAAGACTTTTCTAAGGCACTGAGATTCAAAGCAGATCTCATGGTCTTTATTTTCTTTAGTGCCAAAAAGAACCTGGAATAGTAAGCGGTTGTCTAAGGGCAGTCTGAACATACTACACAACTTTTTTTGAAGGACGCTGTCCAACTGGTGGTATGCTGCTGTCTTTTTCAAAGATAAGATTGTATGGAAGAAAGGACAAGATTGTATAGGTGGGGGGAACATTTCAAGACATAACCTTTGATTACTACCTTTTCTACTCTCCTACCAAAACATGAGGAAAAATGGCCTCCTACTCCAAATATCAAAGTATGATTCTTCTCCAGACTGCATCTCTAAATAAGAGGTGGCTGTACTGGGAAGTCAACACTGCTGCAAAAAGTTCAAAAGGTGCTCCCCTGCTGTCTCAAGTTTAGCTGAGCACGTTTTACAAAACCAGTGGGTTAAGCCCTAGCAATCAATGCTAGCCACTGGATTGTTGCTATGCTACTCCAGCTACTAGCAGGACCCCTTGTCTCTGGTAGCTCTACCTGAACCTACTGAAAGTCTTCTGAAGCAACTAGAAAAGACATGCCAACAACAGAAAGGGACTATTTCAAAATTTGGAAGTATTATATCATATGCCACCTAAACCATATTAGAGCTAAACCCGTGTTTTGAGCATTGTCTACAACTCTGAGCCTGACACTCAAAACTTTCAGTTGGTGGACAAAACCCACTGAATGTAGGGCAAGTATGGTAAATTAATGTCTTCAAGAGAACATTGACCTCCCTAAGCTATCTAGAGCCCTAAACTCACAGCTTGGAGAGTAATGGACTGCCTGAAATCAAGGAACAAGGATAAGCTGCAGGGCTGCTACTGCCACTACCTGGTGAGAACAGGAGTTCTCTGCCACAAAGTTCTTATAGGTTCATAGGTTGGTACTGGGCTATCTGCCCGAAGGCATATATTAGCCCAACCATGTTGTGCGGTATTCACCACCCCTTTAGTAGTTCCCTAGACCCTTGTACTAGCAGCTAGTACCCTTGGCCTCTATCTAGTAGTGTTGTTGGTGTGATCTCCGGTGTGAACTTTCTGTTACCCATCCACTCATCAAGGTTCCTCTTGAAGAGTGATAGTGAGGGGCTCTGTCTTATGTAGATTGGGACCCTGTTCCGTAGTAAGGGAAGTCTCTGCGAAGGGAATCTATCCCTCCAGCATGTTCTATTCATTGTTGTGTTGAGGTTTATATCCCTAGAGCGTGTAGCTCGAGTAGATTTAGTTTTGCTAAGATGGAGCATGTTCAACAATTCTGGGTTGGACATGGCTCTGTACCTTAGACAGAGATCACTTCTGAGAAAGCAATATGCAACAGAGAACATACTTAGCTTTTTCAATCGTGCTGCATAGGGCAACTGTTTGAGGCCAGTAATCCTCTTGGTTAGGTACCTCTTTGGTCTCAACAGCTGCTGGAGATGTCTAGCCAGGTACATTCCAATTGGTGCATTGTACTCAATAATGGGTCTGATGAGGGAAGAGTAGAAGGGCACCATTACATCCTTAGATCTTGATGCGATCTAGATCCTTAGTCTTGGGTGACTGAAAGGTATGGTCAGCCCTGAAAACAATGAGGTTAACTGTATTATGCTACTAACAGTTGTGCATTGACGGTTTGTGAAGGTTGTCAACTACCGACTGCTTGTACCAGTCACTGCTGAGGAGAAGGTATGTAATTCTGGACTCCTCATTCCCTGCTCCATGAAAACCCAGACAGACGGCTGGGAAAATGGCAGCAAAGCAACAGGTGTGAGGCCAACTTCTTTTTGGTTACCAAGTATGGTGACATGCTCATTTATTAATAGTGACAAGCTTTAGACAGTGCTAGACTGGTTGGAGTGTTATGAGCAAGAGCATAACTGAAACAAAATGCCTGATCTGCTAGTATGAGAAAATAAGATTTCCGTTATGTACTCACCGCCTTGAAAAGTGACTAAATGAGTACTTCTCCCTTGGTTAAAATCAATTTTATTGTGCTAATAATATGAGGGATAAACAAAAAGATATAATTTTGGTCAGAAAAGTCAGGCAGTCATCTTTACCTAAATGCCTAAGAAACTACATCAGTGGTTTAAACTCTATAAAGTTTTTCCGGCATCTTTTCAATACACATCCAACTTATTAAGAAAACATTTCATTGGCATTTTATCCACTGTCAGTGTAGACATGGGATATGGAACAGAACACTAGAGCAGTCATTTTCTTTCAGCAGTTCACATGCCAGCCCAGAAGACAATTTTCTGGGCATACACTTTAAGAAAAATATTTGACATACATTTTTTGAACAAACTAGAATGTTTTAACTGAAGATATGGTTATAATCTACTGCATGCTGTTAAGACTTACAGAAAAGTATTAACTTTTAAACAGTGATAACACAAGATCATCTCTTGCCATGATTTCTGGTAGAGAGAATATTATAAATAGTGAACATCACCAGATTCAGACTCGATGTCTGCGGTACTCCACAATCCAGAGAGTAGGAAGGAGATGTAGAATATTAAACACTACCCTACGAGTATATCCTGAAATGTAGGATGCAAATCATTCTAGAACAGGAGCATAGAGGCTCCAGTGAAGTCAAAGATATTCAAAAAGGATTTCATATATAAATTTTATCAAACATTACCAAGAGATCAAGTCCAGTAACAATGCTAGTTTCCTGCCATAACAGGATCACTTCCTAGCCTAGTTATGAAAGTCTCAGTGATGTGGTGAGACTGACCACTGAATAATAAGAAACCACCTGAATGTATGCAGGTAAAGATAAGATTCAAGCTGCAAAAAGATTTTTGTCTGTATAACCACTGAGGAAAAGCAATTTGAAAATTAGACAAATTAATGGGATCTAAAGATGCTTTCCTTGGAGACTGGGATAACAGGCATCTTATTTAAATGTTTCTGCAAAGTCACCTTAGAAGCAGAGGTCAGGAAACTATTAGACATAAGTAAACCCATATGTGGAAATATTTCGCCAACTGGACAAAGAAGCATTCATGTACCCTTTAGACCTGTGACAAATATCCAAGACTGTGAATGGCGCAATGCTCCATCTTCAAAATAACTTGACTTACATGATCATGTTTTACAACATTCTAAGGCATGCAACCTTTCCTGCTACTGTTAAAAGGGTTCAGTAAAAGGACAATGAAATACGAGTTCCTGCTACTATTAGAAAATGTAGGTTCAGGCAAAATGACAAGGAAATATGAATTCCAAGTCACAAATAAAAATCTTTTCTTGTTAAAAAAAATATGTGTTGACTAATACTAGAAGCTCAGCATCAAATGCCTTGGACCCCCCCCCCAAAAAAAAAAAAACCTGGTAAGGCCTACTTCTGTGATCTATGAAAAACACAACCTTTCCTATTCTACTACAAAGTATATTTATAATCTTCCCACTTTACTTTTTGCCTCCAATCCTTCATATATCCTCCTAATTAACCATATTTCGATTCTCGGCTGGAGTGCGGGGAGTGCCTTCTGTGTGGAGTTTGCATGTCCTCCTCACGGTTGGGTGGGCATTCGAAAGACATGCGTAAATGGGTGTGCCTTCGTTGAAGGTTGGACGTCGAGCTGGCACCTCGGCATTCGTGAAAATCTACTGCCAATCATTAGCGGACCGGAGTTCCGCTGTGGCGACCCCTAACCGGGAAAAGCCGAAAGACAACATCATTAGTGGCAGAGAGCCAAACCCACTACTTCATACATGCCCCAAGGGGGAAGAGACCCTCAGCACCTGAGATGCCAGGATTCAGTCCTTGAGGTCAGATGCACTCCACCCCCGTGCTACAAAATTGTTGAAACTGATACTGTTTTCGCAGGTTCTCCTCCAGAAGACGCCACTCAACACCGTAGTTCAAATACAGAAGCAAATAACTCTCTGACATTCACAGCAGATATCTAGAGTTATTACGTATGGAACAGCCAGGGCCCACAGCTCTTCTTCCTGTAACACCGAATTTTGATTACATGTTTGACATTACTTGAACTGAACCAGAGTAACAATCTCTTCCCAAAAAACCCACACAGTTCTTCTAGTGTTCATCTGAAAAACAAATATTCATATAAAAACCTCCGTCACAAACCTGGTAGGCAGGCTCACTTTGAGAGATGAGATATGTACTGAAAAGGAGTGCCTTTAAACAACGCACACACTACTGCTGATTTGCTGGTTATTTAAAGAATCAAACAAAAACACTCGTAAATGTAATGTACTCATACAGTCTTGCTATATCACTTTTTATCCCAATTTTCTACAAAATATAACCAATAAAAGCACGTCAAATCACTGACAAACTGCAACAGATAAGACTGTTGCCATATTTTATGTATTAACAGTATAATAAGATGTGGCTTAATCACAGATAAAACAAAGCAACTAAGCTTTTGAATTTTCCTGTTCCTTTAAAAGCAGGAGTGTTTATCTGACCTGCTTGCTGTTTTCTGCCAGACTTATTCCTGACATCTGTCTGCATCGATTCTGAATTGAAGTTTTTCATTTGCTTGACTATTTGTTTATCTTTTTCTTATATTGCATTTGTTTTGTTTTAAGAGGTCTTGGCTAGGGTCAGTTAGAAAAGAATTCCTTTGCAGACAGTGAATGACATCCAGCTAATTAGTGGGAGGACCTGAGAAAGACTCACCCCTTCCTCTCAAATTTGAATTATTTTGTTTCCTTCCTTCCCACTTACTAAATAAAACTGCACTTTACACAGCTGCTTTTACTGTATTTGTGCTTCCTACTTGATTCTTTATTTTGATTTTTGCTGCTTGTTTTTAAAAGTGTTAAAGTTAAAATTATTCTGCTGCATGTTTTACTGCTTGTTAGTACTCTGACTAAATTGTAACTTAATCTAAGCCTCCTAATTTTGATTTAAATACTTGGGTTTCAAACTAGTTATCTTACATAAGGAAGGTTTGCGGTCTACACTCTTGTGGCAGGAGAAGTAACTTACATTCTTCTAAGCTGGGAATTGCTGGTTGAAGGCTTACAATGTATGTTACTCCAAGTGTCTTTGTTCTGGTTTAAGCTCAATTAACTGGAGCTGCTCTGCATTTGACATCCTTTGCCAGAGGTCCACAGCGTTTCTGCTAGAGTCCAAGTCATCCAAAGCTAAGAAAAATAAATTATTCTTATTTTGAGCTTGATTTGCACTTTCTCACCTGTATTTTACTGTTTTGCTGCATTAATTTATAAATTTTGACTGTTTTTACAGTTTATTAATACATGAACTTGTTTTGTACTGAAATATTTCTTAGTTACCACAGACTACAAAACAGACTTGCTGAATCTAGCCTGCTTTTCATGCACCTGAACTCAAATCCAACCATTTTATATTAAGAAAGGCCCCCATGCACCCTTGTGGCAGAAGTGTGTGGATATAGCCTTGTCTGTGCTGGGGATTCTGGAGGAAGGATCATTGTGCGACTTCCTATTAACAGATTACTTTAAAACAGTTTAATTTCACCTGTACATAAGCCTCGCATTTGCTCGTAGCTGAGCACTGTGCAACAGGGGGTTAGCAGTGCCTTGTGTAGAAGTAAACACATAGAAACTATTTTTTCCCTAGACAGCAGTCAGTGAAACCCTCCCAGGTTCCCTCTGCTCTGTGGGCTACGCAGCTGTGCACTTCTGCTACAGGCAACTCAGCTGAGCACTGAGGAGCATCGCCCCACATTGCATTCCTGACCTTTTACAGAGTAAATCCCCTTGTTATTCCCAGAGCAATAGCTGATCTAATTTGCCTTCTCACAAATTAGTAGTTAAGAATTATCTGCTACTATGGACATCCAGTTTCCCAACATTTCTCCAGCCAGCCTGATTGGTATGGGCATCCTGAGGCAATGTAGCAATTGCCTCATGTATACTGACAACCTCTTGCTCCTAAAGCAAACAAATACAGTATGTGAGAAATGTAACTGTACCATGAAACTATAATCAGTCCTCTTACATAATAAACAAGACAGCAAACAGGTTGTCAGCACACACCTCTCTCCACTCAAAGAAGATAAGATCAAAACACACAAACCTACATATGCGGAGGTACTCACCAAGAGCCTACCAAAAGATCAGAGACCTCATACGTACAAACAACCTACATGAACAGAATCCACCACTACACATAACACACACACCAGTGTCTCAGCAATTAAGCCCCTAAGGCAAAAAACACCTCAAAACCTAATGTCCTAGTCATAGACGACTCAACAGTGAGTCACACAGATGTCCCCCCTCACCAGTTTGTAGAAGAAGGTCATGGTCAGCTGCCTGTCAGGTACCAAGATACGTCAAATCACGCACAAACTCAAGTCACTCAGCAACAATTACCATTATGACTGCCACAGTACATGTTGTAGTGAATGACTTGAGACATACCTCTCTGGACTATATGTAGACATACATGACTGAACTATTAGATTATGTGTCTGAGGTGGGTCTATGGTTAATGATCAAATGGAATGTTCAGCAAACAGCCGTTCATCATACATAGACCAGCAAAACTTCCCTATATCGAAAGGCCAAATGATCACAAAAATGACACTGAACGATCATAGTTGGCCAACATAAAGGGATGGAACGTAGTACCTACTTACTGGTAAGGAAAGGTAAGGGATCCTACCCTTCCCCCACGGTAATACAATGTCGGAAATGGTACATATAATTAGTGGGGGAAGGTGTGGCCCCCCCCCCACAGGAAGATTTGAACAGATCATCCCAGGTTGCATACTAAGCAATCTAAAACAAAACCTAGCAGAACCACTTGGCACTCTAACCAAAGCCTGAGCACTGGCTTTGTTCCGGCAGGGAGGAGAACAGCAACAGTAATCCCCTTGCACAAAGGGGGGGGGGGTGTCCATCAGCCACCCCAGGAAATTATCGACCCATAAGCCTAATCAGCCTTATCTGCAAGGGCATGGAAAGAATCATCATGGACCTTATCAACAAGGACATATGCAACCTTTAAACTGTTGACATGACCTAGTCTGGTTGCAAAAAGGATAGATCTTGCTTATTAAACCTTTTGGACTTCTTTGACAATGTCACCAAAGCCGTGGATGACAGCAAAGCAGTACATACCACCTATTTTGATTTAGCCAAGGCTTTAATAAAATCCCCCACTCAGGGATCACTGAAAAACTCTCCCAGCTGGAGATTGACCCATATGCCACTAGATGGGTAGACAAATGGCTCACTGACAGAAAGCACAGTAGATCAATTACCAGTGGGGTAACACAAGGATCTGTGATGGGCCCTCTACTGTATGGAATCTAGTTCTCCGAGGTCCAAGAGAAAGTAGATGGCCTGTGGCTTACAAAGTCTGTAGATAACTGCAAACAGTGTGCAATCATCGAGTCCCCCAACAATGTAAACATATTACAGAAGGGGCTGACGCAGACAAACGACTGCTGCCAAAGTTGTGGACTAAAACTAAATGCAAAAAATTCCATTTAGCAAAGTAGTACCTGCTAATTATGATATAGAAAACAACCCTCTAAGCTCAAATCCAGTGGTGTGATACTTGGGAGCACAAGTTGACAGCAATCTAAGCCTTGATCACCACATGTCCACAGTGGCAAGGAAAGCCTTCTACATTGCGCATCTCATAAACAAGGGCATCGCATGCAAGACTAAGGAGGCTATAACTTCACTTTACTCGACCCTTATCAGACCATTAATAGAGTACAATGCTCCCTCTTCTGAATGTATCTCAGATACCTGCAGCAACTGGAGAGACCGCAGAGGTTTCTAACCAAGAGAATCCAGAGATGCCAAAACATGACTTACATGAAACAACTAAAAGCCCTGTCACTGTGGTCTGTATCATACAGGCTGCTGAGAGGTGACCTGTGCCTGGCCTGCAGAGCAGTCTCTGACTTTGCCCTAATGGAAATGCTACACATTTGCAAATCAAATGGGACAAGAATCACTCACTCCAGGGATCTCAACCTAGCTTGTGACATGGACAAAACATGCTTGAGAGGGAGAGAGAGAGAGAGATACCTCTCAGGGACCACCACCTCTCTGGAATATGCTCCCACTTCACGTGAAGCAGAGCTCCTCAATGACCCTATTGAAGCACAACCTTGACAACTGGATGGGTGACCGTAAATTCATCCTGGGGGTGGCACCCATGTCCCTCATGGACAGGGGTAGGTGGTACTGATCATAGAATTGCTCTAACAATGACCATCTAACTGTGACTAATTAGGGCATATGGGTTTTTTACACTGCTAGGCTTGTAAAGGCCCTAAGGCCAATAGCCTAGTAACCTCCTATGAACCTATTAGGACACACCTGTGGCAATACTTAAAAAAAAAAAAAAAAAAAACAGTTACAAATTAGTATCCTGAAAAGTCAACTGCATCGCAAAAAAAAGTACAATATCCAATTACAGGCAAAGTGAATTTAACAAGAATGTACAACAGCTTTTTTGTTATTCTACAACTTAGAGCTGAGGCGACAGAAGTGGGGAATGGATCTGCTTTGGAGCACCAGACTAGAAGAGCAAAGTAAGTGTATCAAGCAGGGACTGGTACAGAGTGCTGAACTGCCAACTACAGCTCTAACTCCCTAACAGGCCTTAAATATCTCATAGCATGCTAGAGAACAAAAAAATTGATAGAGCAATACACACAATTAAGAACAATGCCATGGGGAAAATAACCCAGATGTCCACAGAAATACCAAGGGTGATTAAGAGCATCTTATGAATCCCTTTAACCAAGGTTGAGGAGCCACAAAAAAAACTAAGTTTGTGGTGGGGCTAACACTATTAATCCTGATTCAGCAACAGGGGAAGAACCTTCAACCTACAACTGAAGCAGACATCAAGAGAACTTTAATGTACCTGCCTGCAGATAAGTCAACACTCTCAGACAGAACCTCCTGCACAGGTATGGATACTGCTAGGTGTAGACATCTGTGTCAAGTGGGTATGGTGAATCACATGTGGTGAACTGCCCAAACCATATTGAGGAACTGTGAACACACAGAAAATGAAAGCAGGAAAGGACCCCATCCATTTATCCTCCTTCAGACCCATCTGTGTAAAATCAAGACTATAAAATATTTATGAAGATATTAGCAAAGAGGTTAGGCTTTCTACCAGGATGGGTGCAGAAAGATTGGTTTTTGTTTGCAGAAACAGATTTTTTGATAATATCTTAAAAATGACAATAGCAATTCTAAGAAACCAAGAAATAATAAAAAAACAGCACTCTGGTAATGACCCATCTGAATATAGAGAAAGCATTCAACAAGAATATAGTGAGAATTTTTATATGGAACATGGAATTTGGTGCATTAGCAAATGTAAAGCTGACAGCCGGTGTCTTAAAGATTTATATTGTTTGGTGGCACTTGCCAGGGTGGTCTCCCCTGCTATTTTCCTTATAATTAGAGAGCCTGACACATGTATGCTCAGTAGCAATTCTGCAGCTGGTCTTCATGTTTCCCTGGAAGCAATCTGATAATGAGAAATTGGTTGCCTGGTTCTAGTGTCTCCATGGAGGCAATCTGATAAAGAGAAACTGGTTACAGTCTGGTGGAGAATGATTAGCTGAAGGAAAAAAAATGAGAAGCAAAACTGGCTAGGAGATGAGATGATGTTCTCTAAAAGCATTCAGGGGTCTTCACAGCTGGGAGAGCTATAAAGAAAAGACAAAACCAATTAGCATTTAGTAGAAGCACAGGCTGCACCATGCATCTTAGCATGTTTAACCTTTCTTGTAGGTTGACTTCAGTTTGAGTGTGTGGCTGTCAGTTTGGGACTTTCGCTCCTATTAGGATGGTAAAACGTAAGTATTTGAAGATGTACATAGAGATTTGTGTGTTAGTATTAAGTGAATAGGCTTTAGTGGGGTATTGTGTGTGTGTGTGTGTGTGTTTTGTTTGAGGGCTTTCAGTAACAAAAAGTTTTGTAAGATGTGACATAGGCTCAAATGGATATGACAAGAAACAACTGTATAAAAGTTCAGCCTGTCAAACAATGTAGGCATATAACATAAAACCAGAACAAGACATTTAACAAAAAAGGTGTTGTACACAAAATCTGGGAATAACAACTTTTTAATGCAATGATGCTCTGTGTAATGTCTTTCAATCTCAACGGTATTGCAGATAAATACAAAAAGGAAAGAGTATCAAACTATATTAAAAAATGGAGAGTGCAAATAGCTACGTTACAGTAGACGTACTTAGAACTGAACATGTGAATTTGATAAAGAAAGGTCTTCTGGATAGTTATTCAGCAGAATAACTGGGAGAAAGGCAAAGAGTAGTACTTATATTAATTGTAAGAGGAGCTCCAACAGTAATAGATGTGGATAAAGTGTGTTAAGTGGCTAATGGCAAGTGGGGGATTACACTGGCACATATTTAAATTTCACCTAAAACTGCTATAAAGCAGATTAAGAAAATTCTGGGAGTAATTATCAGTTTTCATCCAGGAATATTACAGGTGGGGACTGGAATGTGATTTCTAACAGTGAAGATGTGCCTGGGTGGCCCAGAAGGAAAAGTATAACAAAGGAGGGTAGATTTCTGAAGAAAGTTATGAAAATATTTGGCATGGAAGATATGAATTCAGTAATAGGAGTTTGGAGTGAATTTACATATTCCCCAAGACATAAAAACGTGGCTAGACTAGAGAGAATTAGCACTTCAGAGGAATGTGTGCATTTAATTGAAGATCTTGATACGCACCCAATAAGTATTTCAGATCAAGCACCAATAATAACCAAAATAAAAACACAAGGTAATGAAATAAAAATGAGACAATGGTGCTTTTCTAACTATCTGTTGAAGAGAGAGAAATTTAAGGAATGGGTAGTGGAGATTATTCAGGAGCTATTAGAGAGAATAGAATTATTTTCTGAAAATAGAGCTAGGGAGTGGGATACAATTAAGGTGGAGTTTAAAAATAGGGTAGAAATAAAAGAAAGGGATCTATGGTTAAGAAACAACAATTATTTAGAGGGAGTGATAAATGTTAAAGGATTGCAGAATGGGGGGAATCTCACAGAAAGTACAGTTGTGTACACTTACCATAAATGTAGATGTTAGTGTATTCACTGTTGCAGTCATTACATTTAGGTTATCTGCTTGCAGGTAACCCTCAGTCGGCCTAATTAAAGTCTTGGGTCCTGCATCAGTTGCTGTCCCTTCTTCCATCACGTCAGGTAGTCAGGGGTATAAAATATGCAGCCGACGCCATTACATCAGTTTTTCTTGCCCCAGATGTCAGGTGCCCCCCCTAATGGGAAGCAATTAAATAGAAAAGTACAAAGATATACCTCCAACAAAAAAGCAAATACACCAAAAAGGCTTTTAAGCATAGTAAAGGAAAAGTAGAGGTATAGCCAAAAGAAGTTAGGGGGCTGGAGGGAGGGTAATCAGGACTGCAACAGTGAATACACTCAAACATCTACATATATGCTAAGTGTACACAACTGTACTATGTTCTTCGTGTTTCACTGTTGGAGTCATTACATTTGGATAGATTCTCAAAGCTATGGCTGGGAGGAGGAATTTAGATAGCATTAGGGCCATCTATAAGGCCCTGCAAGACTGCAGTGACAAAGTCAGCTCTGGATTTAGAGAAAATTGGCAAATGATAATGCTTAGTGAAAGTATGTACAGAACTTCAGGTAGTAGCTTCTAGGATGTCCCTGGTAGGGACGCCTCTGAGAAAGGCTGTGGAGGTAGATGCGGCCCTGGTGGAGTGAGGTCTCATCCCCTGGGGGATAGGTTTTCCATGGTACTTATAGCAGAAATTAATGCAATGGCTTATCCATTTAGAAATGGCTTGCTTTGAAATAGCCTTCCCCTCTGCCCCTGCAGCAAATGCCACCAGCAGTTGTTCAGATTTCCTTTGAGATTTAGTCCTGTCCAAGTAGAATCTAAGTTGTCTGTGCACATCTAATGAATGCAGTATCCATTCCCCTTTATTCTGTGGATTGGGAAAGAAGGCTGGCAAATGAATGGACTGATTAAGAGCCACACTGGATACCACCTTGGGCATGAAGGATGGATTGGTTCTGAGGGGATACCCTGTCTGCATGAAAGATGATGAAAGGTTCGAGTGCCATAAGGGCCTGTAATTCAGATACCCTTCTAGCTGAAGTGATTGCTAAGAAAGAAATTTTAAGTTTGCATTAGCAGCTGGCTCGAAAGGAGGTAGAGTGAGTTTCTCCACGACAAAGTTAAGGTCCCAGGCTGAGGGTGGAGCTCTCCTGGGTGATCTCAAATTTTTGGCCCCTCTGAGGAACTGCTTGAGCAGTGGATGAGAGAAGAGGGCAGGTTCTGTGCTATGAGCTGAAATGGCTGAGGCGTGGATTTTAATGGAGGAAAAAGACAGGCCCTTGTGAAGCATCTCAGTTAAGTATTGTAAAATCTGAGGTAAATTGGGCACTGCTGTGCTCATGCCTTGAGATTGGTTCCAGGCACAGAATCTTTTCTATTTTTCAGCATATGATTTTCTAGTACTAGGCCTCCTTGCCTCTAAACTGATAAACATCACAGGTTTGCTGAGGGGTGGTAAAGGAGAGATTAAGTAATTAGCCAGGCTGCAAGTTTCTGTGTTAGAAGCTAAGGGTGCAGTATCTGGTTCTCCTGCTGAGACAGCAGGGAAGGAGTCTGAGGCAGGTGTCATGGAGATAACCGTGACACACTGTGCAGGAGAGGATACACCAGTGTTGGCGCGGCCAGTCTGGAGCAATCAAAATCATCCTTGGTTTGTCCTGTTTGATTTTTAGTGGTATTTTGGAGAGCAGAGGCAGTGGGGGAGGCATAGACAGATAGGTTTCTCCAGCTGTAGGACACAGCATCCACTTTCCAGGCTTGTTTGTGGGGAGTCCTTGTGCAAAATTTGTTCAATTGGTGGTTCTGGGGAGATGCAAACAGGTCTATATGTGGGCTCCCCAATTTGCTTGTCAACATGTTGAAAATAGTACAGTTTTGTACCTACCATAAATGTACATGTTCGAGTGTTCACCCTGCTGCAGTCATCATACTTGGGTTATCCTGCCATCAGGCGGTCCCGCAGTCGGCCTGAGTTCCAAAGTCTTGGTCCGGCGTTGGTTGCTGTCACTTCTTCCCTGACGTCAGTGCGCCAGGGGTATATATGAGGCATCCAACGCCATTTTCTTCAGTTTTTCTTGCCCCAGATGTCAGGTGCCCCCAACAGGTAGGCAATATATATAAAAATGTACATATAAAAATAAAACAATACTTTCAGGCACAAGCAAATACACCACAGAGGTTGTATAGGATAGAATAGTACAGATAAGTCCAGCTAGTTCAGAGGGGATGGAGGGAGGGTAACCTGGACTGCAGCACGGTGAACACTCAAACATCTACATTTATGGTAGGTACAAAACTGTACTATGTTCATCGTGTTACCCTGCTGCAGTCATCACACTTGGGTTGAATCCCAAAGCTAAGGATGGGTGGTGGAGTTAAACAGGGTTAGAAGAAGCTAGTAGGCCCTGCAAAACTGCAGTGGCAAAACCAGCTCTAGTCTTAGAATATAGAGGTAAGTGATAGTGTTTGGTGAAGGTGTGCACTGAACTCCAAGTTGCAGCTTCCAGAATATCCTTGGTTGGCACCCCCCTGAGAAAGGCTGCTGATGTAGCTGTAGCCCTGGTAAAGTGGGACCTAATGTTAGCAGGTACCGGTTTTCCCATGATGTGTGTAGCAGAAACGTATGCAATGTCCCATCCATTTTGAAATGGTCTGTTTTGAGACCGCTTTTCCTTGTGATCCTGCAGCATAGGCTACAAAGAGCTGGTCAGATTTTCTGAAAGCCTTAGTTTTATCCAAGTAGTAACGTAATTGCTTGTGAATGTCCAAAGAGTGCAGGAGTCTTTCTCCTTTGTTCTGGGGGTTTGGGAAAAAGGTGGGCAAATGAATGGTTTGGTTTAGGGCCACACTGGATACCACCTTTGGCATAAAGGAAGGGTTAGTTCATAGAGAGAGACTGTCTTGATGAAAAATGAGGAAAGGCTCCACTGCCATTAGTGCCTGCAGCTCTGAGACTCTTCTAGCTGAAGTTATTGCTAGTAGCAGGGCAGTCTTCCATGAAAGAAATTTTAAATCAGCTGAAAAAGCTGGTTCAAAGGGCGGCAGTGTAAGCTTTTCCAGAACAAAGTTGAGATCCCAAGTAGGTGTTGGTGCTCTCCTGGGCGGTCTTATGTTCTTGGCCCCTCTGAGGTACTTCTTAGGAGTGGATGTGAAAATAAAGGAGGATCCGTGTTGTAATGAGCTGAAATTGCTGAGGCGTGGATCTTAATAGATGAAAAGGAAAGTCCTTTGTGCAACATCTCAGTTAAATATTGCAGAATCTGAGGAATGTTTGGATCAAGGGGATTTTGGCCTTTAGCCTGGTTCCAGGCGCAGAATCTTTTCCATTTGTCTGAATAGGTTTTCCTGGTGCTGGGCCTCCTGGCCTCCAGAATGACATCCATAACAGCTTTGGATAGAGGTGTTGGCTGGTTGTTCAGGTAATTTGCCCATGTAGCCAGGTTTAAAGTCTTGAGCTGGCTGTGTAGAATCTGATTGTCTCGCTGGGTGAGCAGGTGAGGACTTTGTGGTAAAATCCATGGTGGGCCATGGGCCATGTTCCTTAGAATTGGATACCAATGCTGGTGTGGCCAGTGTGGTGCAATGAGTATCAATTGTGGCCTCTCTAATATGACTTTCAGCAGTACCTTTGCTAGAAGAGGCAGTGTAGGAAAGGCATACACTGTTAATGTTTTCCAACTGAAGGAGAGGGCGTCCACTTTCCAAGCTTGTGGGTGGAATGTCCCTGTGCAAAATTTTTGAAGTTGGTAGTTTTGGGGGTTGGCAAACAGATCTATGTCTGGGCGTCCCCATTTTTGAGTTATTATTGCAAATACCTGTGGATCTAGTTTCCATTAGTGGGGGTCTATGATGTTTCTGCTTAGGTCGTCTGCCAATGTGTTTTTCTTTCCTGGCAGGAACTGTGCTTGTAGTTGAACTTGGTAAGACAGTGCTGTGTTCCACAAGGTCATTGCTTGCCTGCATAGAGGGTAGAAATGTGTGCCCCCTTGCTTGTTTATGTACCACATTACTGTGGTATTGTCCGTCTTTATTATTAGTTGTCCTGGGTGTAAGAGGTCCTTGAAAGCTGTTAGGGCATTCTGTACCACTAGCATTTCTTTTTGATTGATATGCAGATGCCTTTGATCTGTAGTCCATTTGCCCTGAATGCACTGTCCTGCCATGTGTGCTCCCCAGGCATAGTCCGATGCATCTGTTGTCATAGTTTGCCTGGCTGTGGGTAAGGTGAAAGGCTGACCCTTGTTGAGGTGACATGCCTGTGCCCACCACAGAAACTCCTGTTGTAGGCAGGGAATGAGTGATATCATTGTTTCCAAGCTGTGGCTGTGCTGAGTCCATAAGCTTTTCAGGTACCATTGTAATTTCCTCATATGCAGTTTTGCAAATGGCATTAGTAGTATGCAAGATGCCATGAATCCCAAGGCCTGCGGAATTTTTCTTGCAGGGAGTTGGGTCTTTGTTGCCATTATTTTGAAGTATTGAGTCAGCTGTTGTTGCTTGTCTGGCGTGAGATAAGCCATCTGGGCCGTTGTATTCAAGCTGGCACCCAGGAATATTATGTTTTGTGAGGGCACTAGTTTTGATTTCTTTTCGTTTACTGTGTAGCCTAGGCAACTTAGAAGGTGTTTGACAAATGTCAGATGCTTTAAAAGAATGCCCTTGCTTTCTGCTTGAATAAGGCAGTCGTCCAGGTATGGGTATATTTGAATTCCTCTTTGTCTGCAGTATGCAATTACTGGTGCCAGGCATTTTGTGAAGACCGTGGGCGCAGAAGATAAGCCAAAGGGTAGTGCAGAGAATTGATAATGGGTTGAACCTGC
Source organism: Protopterus annectens (assembly GCF_019279795.1). Taxonomy (NCBI): domain Eukaryota; kingdom Metazoa; phylum Chordata; order Ceratodontiformes; family Protopteridae; genus Protopterus; species Protopterus annectens. The sequence continues at coordinate 1,891,551,791 of NC_056731.1, read as the reverse complement.
AATGAAGTGGAGGTATCTTCTGCAATTTTGTCTGACAGGGACATGCAGGTATGCCTCCTTGAGGTCCAACGTTACTAGCCAAGCATTCTTGCCCAGCATGGGAAGAAGCTGCTGTAGTGTTAGCATCTTGAATTTTGATACTTGCAGATAGGTGTTCAGAATTGAAAGATCCAGAATGGGTCTCCATGCTTTGTCCTTTCTTGGGACTAGAAAGAGTCTTGAGTAAAATCCTTGTCCTTGCTCCTGTGTAGGTACCTGTTGAATGGCTCTCGTATCCATGAGAGCTGTAATTTGTTTTTGTGCCTCTGCCCATTGATTTGGTGGCGGTTTGGCATTCCTTTTATCCTAGGCAAGGTATGAAAGTGGAATCTGTATCCTTGTGAGACAATGTTTAGGACCCATTTGTCTTTTGTGATGATGTGCCAGTTGTCTGCAAAAAGTGCTAATTTTCCTCCCAAGGGAGCTGCCACGACAGATTTGCTTGGTAGTTTGAGGGTTGAGTCATTGTGTTTGTCTTCATAGACTTTGCCTTATCCTCCACTTTCTTTAAAACCTCTTCTGCTTTGACACCAAATAATACATCCTGCTGTAAAGGTGCATCCAATAATTTTGCTTTAACATGATCAGGTAGGGTTTGTTCTTTTAACCAAACATGTCTACGTATGACAGACCCAGTAACAGCTGCTCTACAGGAAGCTTCCAATGAATCAAATCCACATTGTAAAGTATGTTTGCCCACCTGTTCAGCTGCAAGCAACAGATCCTGCATTTCCTTGAATTCAGACTGTTCAGAAAGTGTGCTCATTTTTTGTTTTATTTGAGACATTAGGAATTGCTGATATTTCAGCATGTGAAACTGACAATTTAATGCTCTCATAGCCAGAGTGGCTGAGGTGTATATCTTCTTTCCCCATCTATCTAGGGCTCTGGAATTCCTTTCAGAGGGCACAGGATTTTTAGCCATAGAAGCTTTAGCCCCTTTGGGACCCTGGGAAATTGTTTCTGGGTCAGCCACAGGGCTTTTATAAAGGAATTTGTGCAAGTCAGGTACTCTGTAGTATCTGTCTAGTTTGGCTGGAGCAGGAGGTAGAGAGTCTGGATTTAGACTAGACTCCAAGTAAGCATCATCCACAATGTGTAAAACTGAAGGGATAAGCAAGTGGTCTGTGCTGGGGTAGTAAAAGGAACTCTTGGAGCCTTTTCTTAGAATCAGAGTAGTCCTGGCCTTCCCAGTGGAAATGTTCCCTCATGGTATGTAAAGTTTCCCCAAAGGAGTAGTCTTCAGGGGGAGATGCTGAGGGAATAGAGTCTTCAGCATCAGAGTCTTCATAAGGGGGAAAAGCGTAATCCTGTTCCTCAGAAGAATCTGAGGAAATTGAAACCTGGTCAGAGGAAGCATAATCCTTCTCTTGTCTTGGTCTTTTATCTGGAGGGGGATGGGAACCCCTGATTAGGGTAATCAAATCTCCAGCCATCTTAAGCATCTGTTTCTTAGGCATGGGGCCTTGAACTGGAGACTGATGCACAGTCTTTTTTGGATTTAATGGAGTTTTAAGCTTAGCATAAGATTTAATGGTGAGTGTAGTCAGTCTGAAGTCACCTTCTGCAACCGAAGGTGTTTCTACTGCACGGGATTTCCTTCTGCTCCGGTGTCAGAAGGGCCTAATGAAGATGGCTGCGACGGCCTAGTACACTCCGCAAGAGTATCCGAAGCTGTCTGGGGTTCCAATTCTGCGGCCATGAGGGGCTGCGTAGGTGCCTCACTGAAAACCGGAGAACCGGCGACAGGCCCAGCAGAGGCCTCAGAGTCTGGCTTGTTCCTAGGCTGCCTGTCCTTATCCTTGCGTTTTTTATGCATGCCAGTCATCGGCTGCTCTGACGGCATGATATAATTAAATTTCCTACCAAAGTAATGTCGTGCAAAGTAAAAACAGCGTTTGATAGTTCATTTATTAAACCTAGCACAAAACCGACAACCTGTGACGTCGTGGTCTGAGCCTAGGCAAGGAATACAATAAGAATGGAAGTTCTTATGAGGTATTTGCTTCCCACAAGAAATGCAATTGTTAACTTTTTCTGACATCGGACTGAGGCAAGAAAAGGTTCCCCAATGGGGTACTTAGCTTCATTGAAAACTTCGGGCTGAAATTCGATTCGAAAATCTCAGGTGTCGGCCGACCGGCACTTGTGAACTGCTTCTGCTTCGGGCACCGCGCGGCAAGAAAGACTTAAGAAAATGGCGTCGGATGCCTCATATACCCCTGGCGCACTGACGTCAGGGAAGAAGCGACAGCAACTGACGCCGGACCAAGACTTTGGAACTGAGGCCGACTGCAGGACCGCCTGACGGCAGGATAACCCAAGTGTGATGACTGCAGCAGGGTAACACTATGAATATCCTTGGTTCCAATTTCCACTCATGTGGGTCCATGAGGTTTCTGCTTAGTCCATCTGCCAGTGTATTTAATTTTCCTGGCAGGAACTGAGGTTGTAGGTGCACTTGGTAACTCAAGGCTGTGTTCCACAATGCCATGGCTAGTCTGCAGAGGGGGTAAGAATGTGTACCCCCCTGCTTGTTTATGTACCACATAATAGGGGTGTTGTCCATCTTTACCATTAGTTGTCCTGGAAGAATGTGGTCCTTGAAGGCTGTCAGAACATTCTGTACAGCTAACATTTCTTTTTGATTGATATGCAGGTGCATTTGACTTGGGTTCCATTTGCCCTGAATTCACTTCCCTACCAGGTGAGCCCCCCATAATAGTCTGATGCATCTGTTGTTAGGGTTTGGGCGGCAGGGAGTGGTGTGACAAGTAGTCCTTGTTTTGGTGGCAGGCCTCTGCCCACCAAAGGAACTCTGGGCGTAGGCAAGGTATGATAGGAATCATTGTTTTTAGGTCTTGAGAATGTTGACACCATAGGCTTTTTAGATACCACTGTAGTTTCCTCATATGCAGTCTTGCATATGGAATTAGAAGAATGCAGGAGGCCATGAACCCCAAGGCTTGCAGTATTTGTCTTGCAGATAAGCAGGGTTTTTGTGGCCACTTGTTTGAAGTAGGTTGTCAAATGAATTTGCTTTTCTGGTGTGAGGTAAGCCATCTGGGAAGTTGTATTCAATCCTGCTCCCAGGAATATAATTTGTTGACAGGGTACCAGGCGTGATTTCTTTTTGTTTATTGTGTACCCCAGACAAATTAGAACCCTTTTTACAAAGGCCAGATGATTCAAAAGTATGTCCTGGCTTTCTGCCTGAATTAGACAATCATTCAGGTATGGGTATATTTGAATATTTCTTTGCCTGCACAATGCAATAACTGGAGCTACGCCACTTTGTGACTACCCTGGGTGCAGTAGATAAGCCAAAGGGCAGTGCAGAGAACTGATAGTGCGTGTAGCCTGCTTTGAAGCATAGGTATCTTCTGCAAGATTCCCTGATTGGGATGTGAGGTATGCTTCTTTTAAATCTAGTGTTGCCAACCAGGCATCTTTGCCTAGCATAGGAAGTAATTGAAGAGTCAGCATCTTGAATTTTGGAATCTCCAAAAAGGTGTTTAGAGTAGACAGGTCCATGATAGGATGCCATTAATTGTCTTTTCTGGGTACCAGGAAAAAAGTCTAGAGTAGAAACCTTGTCCCTTTTCCTCTTCTGGTACCAGTTGAATAGCCCCCATGCTTAAGAGAAAGTACTTGTTTTGGGCCTCTGCCCACTGATTTGGGGGTAGGTCCAGCCACCCACTTGGTGTTGGCAATGTGTGGAAGTGAAATCTGTATCCCTGGGACACTATATTTAAAACCCATTTGTCCTGGGTAATGAGTTCCCAATTCTTTGCATGAAGAGAAATCTTCCCCCCAAAGGGGCAGTCAGTTGATAAGTGCTTGGAATTTTTAAAAGGAAGTCATTGAGACAGTTTACCATAGGGGGGAGTCTTATTCTCAGATTTGGAAGTGGAGGCCCCCACACTGCTTAGTTCCGAGAGTCCCCTGGGACTGAAACCTGGGGATTTTGCTGTGTCTGGGTTTGGCTTGAGAAGACCTGGAAGGGGCTGGAAAGGACCAATTCTTAGAGGGCCAGTGCCTACTAAATCTAGGAGTCTGAACTTGTAAAAAATCTTTAACAATTTGCATAGATTTAGCTTTATCTTCCATCTTTTTAAGAACTTCCTCAGCCTTGTTGCCAAACAGGTGGCCCTGATTTAAAGGAGCATCCAACAATTTAGCTTTAACATGATCAGGCAAAGATTGCTCCTTAAACCAAGCATGCCTTCTGAGCACAGGCCCATTAACAGCAGCCCTGCAAGAGGCCTCTAATGAATCAAAACCACACTGCAAAGTATGTTTTCCAACTTGTTCGACAGAATGCATTAAATCCTGTAATTATTTTCCACACAGTCAGGAATCAACATAATTTTCTGTTTAAGCAGTCCAATAACATGCTGCTGATACTTTAACATATGAAACTGGCAGTTTAAAGCCCTAATGGCCAAGGTTGCAGAAGTGTAAACCTTCTTACCCCCATCTTACCAGCGCCCTGGAGTCGCTATCAGAAGGGGTAGGATTTTTTGCAGTAGAACCCCTTAATGCCCTTGGGCCCCTGTGAAATTGTCTCTGGATCTGCAATAGGATTTTTTAAAAGGAACTTGTGGGACTCAGGGACCCTGTAGTATGTCAGGTTTTCTGGGAGTAGAAGGCAGGGAATCAGGGGCCACACTACACTCAGAAAAAGCATAAACAACAATTTCTAGTACAGGAGGAATAGCTAAAGGCCTATGCTGAGGTAGGAGAAGGAAATCCCTAAGCCTCTTTTTTGAATCAGAAAAATCCTGGCTTTCCCAGTGGAAATGCTCCTTTAGAGTATGCAAGGTTTCCCCAAAAGAAAAATCCTCAGGAGGGGAAGCAGAGGGAATAAAGTCCTCTGCATCAGAATCTTCATAAGTAGGTAAGGGCAAATCCAGATCATCAGAAGAATCAGAAAAAAAAGAATCCTGATCAGAAGATTCATAATCAACTTCAGTCCTAGGCCTCTTAGAAGGGGGGGGGGGTGGCTACCCCTGATTAGAGTTATTAGATCTTCAGCCATTCTTATCATTTGTTTTTTAGGCATAGAGGCCTGAGGATGTGGCCTGGGTGTCATTTTTTTAGGCATGGATCGAGATTTAGGCCTAGGTAAAGGAGGAGGCATCGATTTAATATGCAAGTCCGTAGGCCTGAATACACCCTCAGAAGCCGGTGCCTGCACAGCGGCTCTGGACCCATCCAAGGTACAGACATCCGCGGATTCCATAGCTGAAGCAACACGCGGCATACCAGACTCAGAATGGGTCTCAGCAGAGGCCTGCGAATCAGAAGTAGCAGGTATCAGGGGCTGCAAAAGCACCTTACTGAGTACCGGCGAACTGGCGACTGGCTTAGGAGAAGCATCGTCGGCAGTTTTGGACCTCGGCGGCCTGTATGTCTTTATCTTTGCATTTTTTCAGAATCCCGGTAGTCAGATGGCTTACCGACGACATTTCTGGATAATTGAACAGAGAACCGAAATATTTAGAGGCGTAAATATACTGACGACAGTGCGCTGATTAAATAAAGCACAAAACCAACAGCAAGGTACATCATGGTCAGGGTCTAGGCAAGGAATACAGTACGAATGAAAATCTTTGAGGTATTTGCTTTCCACAAGTAATGCAATTATTAATTTTTACTGACATCGGTAAGGAGCAAGAAAAAGTTTCCCCAACGGGGTTCTTAGCTTTAGTTGAAGACTTTGGTTCTGAAACTCGAAAATGAAAATTTCAGGAGTCGGCTGACCGGCACTTGCGAACTGCTTCTGCTTCGGGCACCGCACGGCAAGAAAGACTGATGTAATGGCATCGGCTGCATGTTTTATACCCCTGATGACCTGACGGCATGGAAGAAGGGACAGCAACTGACGCAGGACCCAAGACTTTGTTCATCAGGCCGACTGAGGGCTACCTGCAAGCAGATAACCCAAATGTAATGACTGCAACAGTGAAACACGAAGAACATCAAGAGGAGGATCAACTGCAGAATGCTAAGCAGAAAGTAAGGGATTATCTCAATAATATGTGCAAGTTTCAAAAGATTGGTATTAAACAACTGCTTTTTGATAACAATACAGCAAAAAAAATGTTTAGCACAACGACTCAGGCAACAGAAAGGGCTGTCACCAAGCTTAGGGATCCTATAACAAGGAAGGCAACAAGAGATCTTGTAGAGACACTAGAAATATTTTGGAAATTCTATGAAAGTCTGTATAAAGCAGAGAAATATGGAAACCAAGAAAATATAAAAATGGAAATGTTTATGGAAGAATTAAATATGCCAAGGCTAGAGGCTGATAAGGCTCAATTACTAGCAGGAATGGAGGTGATGAGATAAAAATTGTGAAGCATAACCAATCTACAGGAAAGTTCTCAGGAATAGATGATATTCCTGTGAAAGTTTGAAAGCTAGGAGGGAAAAATGACAAAGATCTGGAAGGTTTTAACAGTATTTTAAAAGGAGAAGTGTCAACATCCCGGATGACAGGTGTGGTAGTTGTAATGCCAAAAATAGTATAGATCTATCAGACCCAGCTTCACTCAGGCCACTTTCAATGCTAAACTATTACTATAAAGTGTTCGTGTCTATAATGGCAAAAATAATGACAAAAGTGACACATGGATTAATGTGTTTTTTGTGGAGGGGAGGCAAACATTTGACAACATTAACAGGACACTGATGATCCACAGGGAAGCAGAATGTAAGAAAATACCACTGTGGTTGGTGGGCCTTGATGCAGAGAAAGCATTTGACAGGAGTGAGCTGGACTTTATGAGCAGGACAATGGAAGTATTTGCATTTCCTGAAGAAATTATAAGGTTGATTAGGAGGATATATGAGGGATCAGAGGTGAAAAATAAAGTGGGTGGCATCCTCTCTCATAATTTCTGCTTAAGCAGAGGAACCAGGAAGGGGTGTCCTCTTTCCCCTTTATTTGTATTATATTTAGAACCACTGGCAGAGCATAAGGGATTCAGAAATTCAAGGATATAATTGGTATGGTAGTCAAGAAAAGCTGGCTCTATTTGCAGATATTATTTTACACCTGACAAAACCAGAAAGAGACATTACAGTGTTATGGAACATTTTGAGACAGTTTCAAATCTTTTCGGGATACAAAATTAATGAAGCTAAAACAAAGGCAATAACGGTAAATGATGCAACCCACACATGAATTGGTTCAGCAATATCCTTCATTATGGAGACATGATAAAATTAAGTATTTAGGAGTATAGATTAAAAATGATTCTGGTGTGGCAGCTAAGGATATGTGGGAAGAGACTAAACAAAATGTAATAAAAAAACTGAGATAATGGAAGCTTTGTTATATGGATATTTAGATACAGTCAAATGCTTTTAGTCCTTTTAGTCTTATGCACAGATCACGCATATTTTTATCAACCAGAGGAGAAGTTGTGGATAGCAATTAATAAAGCGATGAAGGACTTTATTTTGGTGGGGAAGACAGCAAGAGTCACGTGGGATAAGATGATTCTTCCAGTAGAACAGGGCAGACTGGGATTACCCAATATGAAGGGGCTACACAGTTAAGGCTCCTATACATACCACAAGCAGACAACTATAATTCAAAGTAGAAAAGGACAATGTTGAAACAGGGGGAAAGCTCAAGAAAGGAGGAGATACTGGGATTTGGGATGCAGGCCTTTAAGGAAAACAACAATAATACAGAATATTATACCCATAAAGTAGCAGACAGTATTCCAAGAACTAAGCCAACATGGGAATGGAAAATGGAGATTCTGCCAATAGGGATGACTGCAATTAGGGATATAGACAATAGGCAAGAGGGGGCTGGAATTCATTGGAGAAAACTGGCAAAAGAACCAAGGTATTGGGAGCAAATAACTAGAGAGGGAAAGGTGGTAGAATGGGAAGAGGCCGCAAACTTATTTTGACTGCAGGTTAGAGATAGCCTTTCCTATCAAGGATTGACATCAAAGTATAGACAACGATAAAGAAATAAAGGGGGGTCTTAAATGAAAGACCAGCACTAGTAAAGTTTTTAGTAGAATCTAGAACAGAAGCTGCCATTAAAAAATTAATAATTAGTAGAGCATATAAAATATTGCATGACAAATATAAGAATCAATCAGAGGAGGTTAGAAAGGATTGGGAAGAGAGATTGGATAAGCAATTCACAATGTTAGGATACATGTAGGTCTCCCAATTATGCAACAAAATCTATAAAGATTTAGGATATTTGGTTGGAAATGTTTACATAGATAATGTTATACCCCAAGTAGACTCCAGAGTATTTTCCTCAGGTAAACAGCAAATGTTGGAGGTGTGATGGGGAAGAAAGAGGTACTTAGAACATATTTTCTGGGAGTGCGGTGGGTTGGCAAACTTTAAGGATTCCCTGCAGGATGCACTGTTGGAGATTCTGGGTGGGCAGATTGGTGTGATGAAGGAAATGATTTTTCTGACCTATGACACAGAATTAGAATTGCCTAGACATGGCAAGGCCTTGCTGTGTCTACTTATGGTGGCTGTCAAAACAGCAATTACTAGAAAATGGAAATCAGAATCTAAACCATCTATATTACAAATAGTGAATACACTAATAGACTTAAAATAACTGGAAATGAGATCTTTAGAAAAGGGTAGGAGCAAACTGGATAGGAAAAGGTGGGAATTGTGGGAACAATTCATACAGGGGAGGAATGTGGTTTAAAAGAAAGCAGGACTTAAATGAGTTATGTAATGTTTGACTGAAAATGACTGGGTAGATAAGTGATGTATAATGTTTGCAACTGGGAGTGTGTAAGTATGGTTTGTGACGTAAAATGCTTGCAACTAGGATTGTGTTGGTGAGGTTTGTTTTCATTTATATAAATGTATGATTGCTTATGTTATAAGTGATGGTTTAATAGACATTTTTCTTGTTAAAAAAGGGTCAGGAATTGAATAATTTATGTAATGATGCTTAGCTTATATGATATGTAGCAATATATGTGAAGTATAATGTTTGTTAATGTTGACTGTTAATACAGTTTGATTACTTTTGTATAAATGTAAATTTGCCTATGTCACAAGTGATAATTCAATAAAGGTGTTTAAAAAATAATTAGAGCTCCTGATGAGAGTGATCAGGGAGTTCAATGTGAGGAATGGGAGTAGATAGTTCTGTTTACAGACAACCTTAACTCACCCTCAAAGATATTCCTACGCTAGTCGCCATTCTTAATGAGTTTGGAAGGATCTCGGAATACAAAATTAAATATGACAAAGGCAAGGGTGATCAGATCTTAGAAGAAATTTCCCTTTTAACGTAAGCATAAGAAACTGAAATACTTGAGGGGATATGGCAAAAGGAAACAGTAGAAAAGTCAATGAAATAAATGTATGAAATGCTAGCCAAAGGCAGCCTCACCTCCAGAAGTGGAGAGGTATAATTTTAGCTTTCGATCAAACTGTTCAAGCCCTCCAGTTATTTGTACAACTTCATCTGTTATATGTAGCCCAAATGTTGTGGGTATAGCCCCGTAAGTACATAAAGACAAATCAGTAAGTGAAAGACCATCTTTGATGGGCAACAGTCCAGAGTGGCCTGGGACAAAGTCCAACTTCTAAAGCTAATAGAGCGTTGACTACTTCCCTTTACTGGCAGGTACTATTATTCTTTAGTGCTAAATTAGAAATGTAATCATGTCAAGCAATCTGGAAAGCAATGATCCTTGGATTCTGTGTGTTCTGTGCAGATGGACTGGATAGATATGTTCTTTGAGGAGACACAGAGGGAGGGAAAAAGTCAGAGCGCATTAGATGTTAATAGAAACTGCACCCACAATGTGCTCACTCTAACAGATAAAAAATTGATAAGAGGAGTTTCTGCCAACAGGAGCACAAAAGGTAGACAGTATCAAAGTATTCAGGGGACAGAAGCATTCAAAAATTGAGACGAAGAGGATCAAGTAAGATTCTACATCACACAGGGACTACATTTAGGATACTCTGTTTTAATACAAAAGGTAAAGAAATCAAAGTGCATGACCAGGGTAGAAGAGGTAAAATATTAGGTTAAGTTAATAAAGGAGTCAAGCAGGAGGGAAGTGAGTGAAAAGTGGTAACTGCTAAGTCCTGCAAGGCATTACCATTACTGTGGAATGCAGTACTAGAAAATGTTAACAGGGAATGATAGAAGATACTGAATATATACATGATAATGAAACAGTTGTTAAGAGTGGTGTCTCATCTGAGGATTTTCACAAAGTTAAGAAAGTTCAGGATATCCATCTGGAAATGTTTAGCATTCAAGCATTTTACTCTTGAGCAAGATTAGGAAGAAAGTTTCCAACAGTCAAAGAGCATGTTAGAGGTGTGATACCGGAGACAGGGGAACAGACTACATATTTTTAGGGCATGTTCATTACTAAAGGAATTTAAAAATGCCCTGCAGCAGATGCTGGATGATGCTAGGGGTGAATGTATATGGGTTATGGAAGAGCTACATAATTTATTTAGGCCCAAGACTGGTACGAGTTTGGAGTGTATATGCCAGGCATTTACTGTTCACTATGTTGTTGTTGTCTTTTGGCTTTTCCTGGTTAGGGGTCGCCACAGCGGAACTCCGGTCCGCTAATGATTGGGAGTTGATTTTCATGAACACCGAGGTGCCAACTCACTAGAAAAAAAAAGTGAACGCAATGTTGGAAAACTAAAGTGGCACCAACACTATCAGAATGGAGGGTGCTGTTAACAGGGCAGATGTAAAAGGAGATCATGACAGACAGGAGTCAGAGGCAGAAATTTGTTTATAAATGAATCCCCCAGATGAAATATTTAGACCAGATTGAATAAACGGAGGTCAAGAAATAAAGCAGCATGACCCACCCCAGTCCATCTGAAATCTTAAGACTGACCCTCTTGCACATTACAACTAGCAGTGACATGGAGAGAACAGGGTAACAACCATCAGAGCTTTGTAGACATATATTGGGCTACCTTAACTGACAGTGTAAGAGGGGGTTAAGATATAAAAAACAGAAAAAACTGGCATGCAATAATAAAAACAGATAAGAAAGAAGGTAAAAGTAAATGGCCAAGAGTCTGATGAAATGACTTGCCCAAGTGATGGCAGGAATAAACTGTATGAGTGAGCAAGGCAGGGGATACTTAGAAGGGTCAAGGTGTGCACATAAAATTTTGAGGCTTCATGTTAATGATTATTTAGAAGTTGATAGTGTTCAAGCTGTTTTTTTTTCTCAATTTTTTTAGTTTTTTGGAAATTAACATATTAATTATTTGCATTTTTGCTCAAACAATGATAACATGGATAAAGGAAAACTACAAAAAAGCTTCTTGTGCACACTTTACAAAACCATTTAATTTTTGAAGATAAAGAAACAAGTCCTTCTTGTGCATACTTTACAAGATCATTTAATTTTTTGAAGAAAAAGAAGCAAGTCTATCTGGTGTGAAAAACGTTCCATGGTAACCAACACAGTATAAAATAATTTACTGAGTGGAATGACTTAAATACTTAAGTCTTACAGTGCAAGACTTTTCAAGTCTTGTCCAGTTTTCCGGAAGCTGAACACCTGCAATGCTGCCTTCTCAGATCTAAAATGGAAATACTTATTAGCTGATATGGTTATAAATTATACAGTTTAGATGCTGGATACAGTCTAGTGAAACAATCCCAGAAAAATGTAAATTGCTTTTTTAGAAAAAGATCATATAGTAAAAAGCAGGCTTGTTTATACCTGCATTTACGGTACTAGCATTGGGCCACACACACTATGAAGACCAAAACTTATTAAGCACAGGTGGTTACCAATGAGGTCTGCAGTAACACTGCAGCATCAAATTTTAAACTAGAAAGTAAGAGAAAGGTATGAAGATATCACAGACTTGGTTAATATAAAAGGAAGAACCGTCCTGTCTTTCACCTTGCTACACAATAACACTTAATATTTTCCTTTCAGTGGGTTACAATACAAGATGTACATCTTTTGATAAAAAGAATACAAATCTATAGCTGTGTTTGGTATAAGGCCATGAGACCTAAGCTTCTAAAGGCAAGTAACACCGTTACTGCAAAGCCCAATCAATACATCATTAACTGAAGTATCTTTTTATGACCTAAACAAATTTGCTGCAAATACTCCATTTCATAAGCAACCCTCTTCAATACCAAACCATTTCTCTTCTGCACCCTCTAAGGCAGGTGTCTCAAACATCTGCCTTGCAGGCCAGAAGAGCAGCCCACTGCCACATTCAGTCTAGCGTGCAAACCTTTGCCCCAATCTAGCCCTCTTCTCCACTGCTTATCCATCTGAATTACAGTGACAGATGTTTGTCTTTACTATGTTTATGGTTCAGATTGCCTGTTGGAGCTCTTTTCTCATTGGCTTAACAGTGGAACTAACGAGAGACTTCCTAGAGCACAAAACAGGCCAATAGCAAAAGAATTTGGAATACAAGTATTTCTGTTGTTGTGCTGTTTTCAGCTCAAGGAATAAACAGTATATGAAACTGGTTGGCCAGCAGCAATATCTCATACTACTTGTTTTGGTTGCAGAGTACGTCACACCTCTTTATACTAGGTGTGAATTACTTGGCAAAGGAAGCACTGTGTGTGTATTTGTGAATCATCATCACTTGACCCTCAAGTCATTTGGGTTTGAGACCACTGATCCAAGCTTTTTAGAAAGGACTACTTTATCATAATTCTCCATATACATCAGTAACTATGGACTCCTTTGTAAAAACAGCAGAATCTTAGTTTTCACTTGCAACTTTCTTCTACTAAACATGGAAACAGGAAAGCTAACTGTAGCCATTTTATTGAATTAACTAAGCCTTTTGATACTTGACCATGGTAAACTACTCTGCTACTCTTGGAAAACCAACATTACAGTCTTATCCCTTCATTTCTCCAATGATTTAAAACTATCTTTCAAATTACCCCTTTAACTCATTAACACCTATGTTGTGTGAAATGTCACACCTGCAGCAGACTATACACGCCTTAAGTTCCAGAGCATTTTCTGAAAAATAAACTTAAAATGCATAAGATAAACAAATGTAAATATTTTGTGAATAAGAGCTATTAAAACTGCACAAATAGCACAATTACCAGTAAGTATTCTTTACCAAGTCAATAGTCATAGCATTTTACTGTCATATCTTATAATGCACATAAACCCCAAATTATATTTTTCTAAATTGTCACAAATTTTCACACCTTGCAAACTGTACAACTTCGACACATAATTAGTACATTTTTGTTAACCAGACATACACTTTCACATGAAATTAATTCCTCTATAAGTGTCCTTGTTTATTGAGATATTTACAGAAATATGAAAACATGTAATTGTACAATTAGCAAAACAAACACTGAATATCTCTCAAGATGTGCAACTTACAGTGCAAAAATCAGTCTTCATCATCATCATCTGTGGTTTCACTTATGTCATACACTGGTTTAGGTCAATTGTTTTTTGAAGTATTAAGTACATATGAAAATGCTGCTTAATTTCAAAATTCCTAATATTTTCAGCACAGTGTGATATAAACTAGAATTGATGATGAGTTGTCATTTCTCCTACAAGCTGTTTCACACCATACATTCAATAACACGTAGGTCTCTCAGTTATGGAAATATGAACATAAACAATGAAAATATGAACAATAAGTGGCAAAGATTTTTTTCTCCACTGCAAGTCATCCTGGACTAACAATCTTAGTGTCATTTTGTTTATAACTCCTTGCCCTTGCTAATTCTGCCTGTTATTAGCTGGCAACTCTCTTAGAGAAACCAAACCCCAAAAAAGTTCTGGATGCCATAAGGAGGTATGGGTGTGAACTGGAAGCATACAAAAAGGAGTTATAAGCTTGAGTCAGTTAAAGTTAAAAGTTCAAACTCACTTTCTCTCACCATTCCAGTGAAAAATACCCCAAAGACCATGTACTCAGACCACTTCATTTCAAAAGTTTAATAAACGCTTTTGAAACTTCCCTTCCAGCTACAGAGTTTGCCAATAAGATACAATGATTATAAAATAGGTCTCGAGCACTTAAATGAGATCAGTGAATAGTTAATCAATGTACTGCAAGACATAATACACATCCCTGTTTTCCATGTTTAGAACACAAAACAAAGTGTGCTTTTTCAGTGATTTAAAACCTTTACTGAATAAAATATGTCAACACCATTCAAGCTCAACGCTTAAATTGCTCTCAAAATCAAAAACGTTCTTCTAAAGAGGGAGTCCGTAAACACTGCTTCAGCTGTAAAGAGAGTATGTCAAAACCAGGACTGTTGGACCCTTGTACTACTACTGCCTTCAAATGACTTTAAATATAACCAAATCTCAGAGCTGTTTGCATGTTTTCCAAACAGCAAACAAGTAACTTGCGTCATTTTTTGTGCATATGTAAACTTGTGACTGAATGACAGCATACATTTTACTCATATAAACTACTGAAACATATTGTAAACTGATCAAAGTACTACAGTAATGAGTGTTATATGCATTAGTTTAATGTGTGCAGGCTTTGTGCGACAGTACTTCTGAGGTTACAGAATATCACTTAAGACTTGTTTACCACAGAGTATTTCATCAGAACCATCATTGCAGTCTTGGAAGGAGTCGCACTGTTGTTTATCTAGTATGCACTGCCCACTGACACAGCGGAATTGGTTGGGATGGCAGATTGCTAAAATGAAAGAACACTGCAATTTAATAGCGATCCATCATTGCTAACTTAATTAAAATGCAGCTAACACAATGTTAACACACTAAAAGCATATGACATCTTTGTAAAAGCAAGACAATATAAAGTTAAAGTTTAGTATAAAAAAATGCTTCTGCAGGGGAAGAAAGCAACTGTCAAACTCTTAAGAGAAAAATGGTCAACAAACCACAAACTGATAAAACTCTGTGAAATATTGGTATCAAACCTTATGCAACTTGACTACATTACAAATCGTCTTGACTGCCTGAACAGTTAAATCCACTTATAAACTATAAATGGTGTGCATGTTATAAACACTTTAAAATATCTAATTATTGTAATGTATAAGAACCCTGAAACATATTCTAGGTATAAAAAACAGTCAATCAACTGATAATAAATTGCTCTAATTGATGGAAGAAAAGAAAGAGACTCCGGTAAAGGCAAAAAGAATATCAAAATTGTATCTCCATATCTGATAATTACATCAACTTTTTTTCCACCCTCTGCCTACCAGCCATCAAGTTCTCCTCTATCAACCAGTCCTCTACTACCAGAGTGTGATAGTCAAACACAAACTGTCACTCAGGCACTGTACTGATTGCATAAGAAGGCTAATGTTCTTATGTTTTGGTGGCTTTTAGGGATTTTTTATGCTTATCTACTGGTTCCCTTGAGCATATCTGCAGCATCCAAATGGTGGCATGCACGGGGCTTGCAAATGACATTTATGCCTCCATGTGGAGTGTATTCAAAGCCCCACCTCCTTGTAGCAGATCTCTTGCCTCCAAAGGTACATTTTATCATGAAGCGTACCCAGAGACATCTACGCCGCCCCCCCCCCCCAGGAAGGGTGAGCAAACTTAAGCATAGTCATTCCTCGCCTCCTTCATTCCAGCTCTAACAGGAATCTGAACTGCCAGTTAAACTCTGGTACCTGGGTTACAATCAGGGCATTATCTCTCTGTACCAGCATAACTGGCTATTGCATCTACTTTAAATCAGTACAATGGCAACTGCTGAAAGAACAGGTGTTAACAGATTAGCAATCATCAGGTGGTTTCAGCTTCTAACTAAGAGTGAAGATGAAGGAACGCAAGACAAAAACTCTGGGGAGTTTTCATAAAACTCCTGCAGGTTTTAAAATGGGAAAGAGCAATCTTCTTAGCCTTATCTAGTGGCATCTTTCTGGATACAAAAAATCGATGAAAGCAATAATCCAGGTCCAGGCATTTTACATAAAACTACTTCTGACTGATGAAGCTGCCACAATCAGCCAGGCAGAGACTCCCACAATACCCACAGATAAAAAATATCCTAGGGCATCAGGCAAAGGATCATCTCAGCATCCATAATCATCATCGAAGGTCATCAGACACTCCCATCCTAGCTATGTCCTGTAGCAAAGGCCAAGGTCACCTTCCCCATTGTATTACTCAGAACAGGAAAACTTTTATGACAATGACAGCTTCTCTGAGTATGAACACCGACTCAGAATGAAGATTAGAAGGCCAATTATTTGACAACCCAAAAAAGAGGTTTTATTTTTTGTGAAAACTACAGATGTGACACAGAAGGTTGGGCACAAGGATTTTCATCTACAAAGAGGAAGTACTATGAAATGTGCTTTCAACACATCAACCCTGGGTTATACCTCTCCTACAAGTTTTTCTAGGACTTTTTTATACATTCTTTTTGCCCTTATGCTTGTCAGCCATTAACTTTTTTCCCCAAACGGACTCAAGTCTATTCATTCCTCCACTGAGGGGAATCCCCAGAACTACAGAGGTGAGTTATAACAATGGGCTATCCTTCAGGGAGACATGAGAGCTACTTGCATCTTCATTGGCATTCTGGCTATACAGAGATTTGAATGGTTTAACTCCATGCCCTGGGCAGGGGATGAGCAATTCACATCACTGGAGGAATCCATAATACTCTTCCCCTGAAAGTGCAAGATCCAATGCACTCCCTAATGAGGGGTACCTACAGACTGTGGTTTGGTGGCCTGAAAACTAGTCCACAGGATTACTGTGTAATTCTGTCCCTCCCGAGGGACTGTTACAGTATGCCTCCTTCTCTGACCCACTACCTCAACCATGGGCACACCATTCCTCCCAAGCAGGTAACTGAACTTGGGTTGTCTGGGTAGCAGTAAGGGCTTTATCCCTCTATGGTTCTGGAGCTGGTTTCAAGTCTTTCCAGGATTTGAGAACATTAGCAGGCAAGGTATTAAGACTCTCTAGCGGACATTCAAATTCAAATTTAGTAGTGTGTTTAAACTTAAGTACAATATGAATAAGAAATTAATGGCATGCACATGTTATGCTTTAAATGCCTTGGTCTACAAGGATGGGGCAACAGGAATAAAGGATGAGAGGCCATGCTACACTTCTTTCTGGCAAATGGCTTGCTGGTAGCCAAAACATGGTTCAGCAAGAGAAACCAGTCACAAGATCACATACAAGAGTAGCCAGCATTCAACTCTGGTAGACTTCCTCCTGGCAAAGAAAGGGGCACTGGGATAGAATCAGTGACTGGAAAGTCACCCCAGTGAAACAGTCAGTCCACAGCATATACCACTGACTGCCACAATCAGCTGCAAGCAGTGGTCAGAGAAGGCTCTAAGGTCAACAGAGACCAAGCTGAAGACCTGGAAGTTGACTAGAGAAAAAGCACAGGAGTTTGAGTAAGTACTCAGGGCTCTAGCACCTCTGTAAGAAGATGAAATAGGCGGAGAAGAATGACAGCACCTCAAAACAGGATGTGGGAGGATTATAGAACAGATATATAGCTGAGTTGGACATGGAAGCAAGGTACATAAGGAAAGCTGATGGTAGAATGCAGAAGTCCAGGAAGTCATCAAAAGGAAGGAGTACAGGAAATAGTGAGAGGTGGAAAAGATGGATCAGGCTACAAAGGAATACTGGTCGGCTAACAAACAGGCTAAGCAAAAGAAAGAACAAGGCACCAGAGGCACTCTACCAGCTTCTGGAAAGTGTCTCAGCACAAGGCTCAAAGAAACTATCAGGTTGCAAGGCAAAGACAGAAAGATAAAGAATATAGTCAGACACCCTTCATAAGGGATGCCAGCAACAACCTGCTCACCAGCCCACATGACTTCAAAGGCAGACAGAAGGAGTACTTCCAGCAGCTACTGAATGAAGCAAACCCCTCAGAAGCTGTACTGCCTCAGACAGAGCCTACTATGAAAAAAAAAGAAGCCCACCCTAGAAGAAGTAATAACAGCATTTAGGAAACTGAAGTCCCGGAAAGCAGCAGGCTCAGATGAGGTCACAGCAGATATAATGATGTTTGGTGAGACAGAGTAGGAACAGCTCCTGAGAGTACTCATACCAGTTTGGAGAGAAAGGCAAATTTCAGATGATTGGAGAGTAAGTATACTAGTGCCAGTGTACAAAAATAGAGAGTACATTCAAAACCGTGGTCAGTAGAGCAGTATCACACTCCTGTCACACTGCATGAAAGTCCTAGAGAGGGTGACTGATAAATGAATATGAATAGTAGTAGAAAGTAAGACGCGAGATGAGCAGTTCAGATTTAGATCAGGATGCAGCACAACTGACCCAATGTTTGCAGTGAGCCGGATGGTTGGCAGGAAGCTAGAGATAAGGAGAGAGTCCAAATGGGCATTCCTAGACCTGGAGAAAGCAGATGACATAGTCCCAAGAAAAATGATGTGGTCAGTGTTGTGATGATTTGAAGTACCATAAACATTGGTAGAAATTGTGCAGGCTACATACAGTGACTTAATGACTCAAGTAAGAATAGCATTTGGACTCTAGGATGGGTTCCCAGTGGGAGTGGGTGTGCATCAGGGTTCAGCTCTAAGCCCACTGCAGTTCATATTGATGATGGACAACATTAGCAAACAGTAGTTCCAGGATGCAAGAAAATTACA